>NW_020257886.1:0-33869 GCF_003255815.1 Theropithecus gelada
GGTTTGGCAAAAGTGGGTTTTGGATGAAGGTCAGAGATGGGGGTGGGGGGGTTTGACAGGATTTTTATTGTGGTTTTGTGGTATAGTGGAGGTGCTATCATGGGATTGGTTATTGGTATGTCTTACAAGCGTGGATTAAATAACACCTTGCTGATGTCTGTGTGGGACTAGGATATTGAACGTAGGTGCGATCAACAACTGCATGTGCTAGGAATCAAAGACAGGCGCATTCAGGATGGGATGTGGTGGGAGTCAGCATTCTGCGATGGAGTTGCGTGTGGACCAGATGGTAACTTATTGTGGTTTTGATTTGCATTTCTCTGATGGCCAGTGATGATGAGCATTTTTTTCATGTGCCTGTTGGCTGGGTAAATGTCTTCTTTTGAGAAGTGTCTGTTCATATCCTTTGCTCACTTTTTGATGGGGTTGTTTAATTTTTTCCCATAAATTTGTTTAAGTTGTTTGTAGATTCTGGATATTAGCCCTTTGTCAAATGGGTAGACTGCAAACATTTTCTCCCATTCTGTAGGTTGCCTGTTCACTCTGATGATAGTTTCTTTTGCTGTACAGAAGCTCTTTAGTTTAATTAGATTTTACTTGTCTATTTTGGCTTTTGTTGCCATTGTTTTTGGTGTTTTAGTCATGAAGTCTTTGCCTATGCTTATGTCCTGAATGGTATTGCCTAGGTTTTCTTCTAGGGTTTTTATGGTTTTAGGTCTTACATTTAAGTCTTTAATCCATCTTGAGTTAATTTTTTGTATAAGGTGTAAGGAAGGGATCCAGTTTCAGTTTTCTACGTGTAGCTAGCCAGTTTTCCCAACACCATTTATTAAATAGGGAATCCTTTCCCCACTGCTTGTTTTCATCAGGTTTGTCAAAGATCAGATGGTTGTAGATATGTGGTGTTATTTCTGAGGCCTTGGTTCTGTTCCACTGGTCTATATACCTGGTTTGGTACCAGTACCATGCTGTTTTGGTTACTGTAGCCTTGTAGTTTAGTTTGAAGTCAGGTAGCGTGATGCCTCTAGCTTTGTTCTTTTTGCTTAGGATTGTCTTGGGAATGAGGGCTCTTTTTTGGTTCCAAATGAACTTTAGAATAGTTTTTTCCAATTCTGTGAAGAAAGTAGCTTGGTGGGGATGGCACTGACTCTATAAATTACTTTGGGCAGTATGGCCATTTTCATGATATTGATTCTTCCTGTCCATGAGCATGGAATGTTCTTCCATTTGTTTGGTCCTCTTATTTCATTGAGCAGTGGTTTGTAGTTCTCCTTGAAGAGGTCTTTCACATCCCTTGTAAGTTGGATTCATAGCTATTTTATTCTCTTTGTAGCAATTGTGAGTGGGATTTCACTCACGATTTGGTTCTCTGTTTGTCTGTTATTGGCATATAGGAATGCTTATGATTTTTGCACATTGATTTTGTATCCACAGACTTGGTTGAAGTTGCTTATCAGCTTAAGGAGATTTTGAGCTGAGACAATGGGATTTTCTAAATACACAATCATGTCATCTGCAACCAGGGACAATTTGACTTCCTCTTTTCCTAACTGAACACCGTTTATTTCTTTCTCTTGCCTGGATGCCCTGGCCAGAACTTCCATTAACACATTGAATAGGAGTAGTGAGAGAGGGCATCCTTGTCTTGTGCCAGTTTTCAAAGGGAATGTTTCCAGTTTTTGCCCATTCAGTATGATATTGGCTGTGGGTTTGACGTAAATAGGTCTTATGATTTTGAGATACATTCCATCAAGACTTAGTTTATTGAGAGTTTTTAGTATGAAGCGCTGTTGAATTTTGTCGAAGGCCTTTTTTGCATCTATTGAGATAATCATGTGGTTTTTGTCATTGGTTCTGTTTATGCAATGGATTACATTTATTGATTTGCTTATGTTGAACAGGCCCTACACCCCAGAGATGAAGCCGACTTGATCGTGGTGAATAAGCTTTTTGATGTGCTGCTGGATTCGGCTTTTCAGTATTTTACTGAGGATTTTCGCATCAATGTTCATCAGGGATATGGGTCTAAAATTCTTTTTTTTTTATTGTGTCTCTGCCAGGCGTTGGTATCAGGATGATGCTGGCCTCATAAAATGAGTTAGTGAGGATTCTCTCTTTTTCAGTTGATTGTAATAGTTTCAGAAGGAATGGTACCAGCTCCTCTTTTTACCTTTCTTAGAATTCGGCTGTGAATCCATCTGGTCCTGGACTTTTTTTGGTTGGTAGGCTATTAATTATTACCTCAATTTCAGAACCTGTTTTTGGTCTATTCAGAGATTCAACTTCTTCCTGGTTTAGTCTTGGGAAGGTGTATGTGTCCAGGAATTTATCCATTTCTTCTAGATTTTCTAGTTTCTTTCATAAAGGTGTTTATAGTATTCTCTGATGATAGTTTGTATTTCTGTGGTATTGGTGATGATATTCCCTTTTCCATTTTTTTGTGTCTATTTGATTCTTCTCTCTTTTCTTCTTTATTAGTCTTGCTAGCGGTCTGTCTATTTTGTTGATCTTTTCAAAAAACCAGCTCCTGGATTCATTGATTCTTTGAAGGTTTTCTTGTGTCTCTATCTCCTTTGGTTCTGCTCTGATCTTAGTTATTTCTTGCTTTCTGCTAGCTTTTGAATTTGTTTACTATTGTTTCTCTAGTTCTTTTAATTGTGATGTTAGGGTGTGGATTTTAGATTTTTTTTTTGCTTTCTCTTGTGGGCATTTAGTGCTATAAATTTCCCTCTACGCATTTTTTTAAATGTGTCCCAGAGATTCTAGTACATTGTGTATTTTTGTTCTCACTGGTTTCAAAGGACTTATTTATTTCTGCTTTCATTTTGTTATTTACCCAGTAGTCATTCAGGAGCAAGTTGTTCAGTTTCCATGTAGTTGAGCAGTTTTGAGTGAGTTCCTTAATCCTGAGTTTTAATTTGATTGCACTGTGGTCTGAGAGGCAGTTTGTTGTGATTTCTGTTCCTTTACATTTGCTGAGGAGTGTTTTACTTCAAATTATGTGGTCAATTTTAGAATAAGTGCGATGTGGTGCTGAGAAGAATATATATTCTGTTGATTTGAGGTGGAGAGTTCTGTAGATGTCTATTAGGTCCTCTTGGTGCAGAGTTGAGTTCAAATCCTGGATATCCTTTTAATCTTCTGTTTCATTGATCTGTCTAATATTGACAGTGGGGTGTTAAAGTCTCCCATTATTATTGTGTGGGAGTCTAAACCTCTTTGTAAGTCTCTAAGGACTTGCTTTATGAATCTGGATGCTCCTGTATTGGGTGCTTATGTATTTATGATAGTTAGCTAGCTCTTCTTGTTGAATTCATCCCTTTACCATTATGTAATGGCCTTCTTTGTCTCTTTTGATCTTTGTGGGTTTAAAGTCTATTTTATCAGAGACTAGGATTGCAAACCCTGCTCTTTTTTTTTCTTTCCATTTGCTTGGTAGATCTTCCTTCATCCCTTTATCTTGAGCCTATATGTGTCTCTGCACATAAGATGGGTCTCCTGAATACAACACACTGATGGGTCTTGACTCTTTATCCAATCTGCCAGTCTGTGTCTTTCAACTGGGGCGGGGCATTTAGCCCATTTACGTTTAAGGTTAATATTGTTATGTGTGAATTTGATCCTGTCATTATGATGTTAGCTGGTTATTTTGCTCGTTAGTTGATGCAGTTTCTTCCTAGCATTGATGATGTTTACAATTTGGCATGTTTTTGTAGTGTCTGGTACCGGTTGTTCCTTTCCATGTTTAGTGCTTCCTTCAGGAGCTCTTGTAAGGCAGGCCTGGTGGTAACAAAATCTCTCAGCATTTGCTTGTCTGTAAAGGATTTTATTTCTCCTTCACTTATGATGCTTAGTTTGGCTGGATATGAAATTCTGGGTCATTCTATGCAACCAGGAAATTTCCTCTTATTTTACTAAGAACCATGAATTTCTCTGCTTAAGATATTACTTGTTTTTTCCCATATAATATGGTATACACTCATAATCTTGAACACATGCTTTTCCTGTGTGATGAAATTCAAGTACCTTTTAATCAGGTTTGGCTTCTAACTTATTTAAATTAGGTTCCCATGAAGGGAAACAATAACACTGGAGAAAATTCTTTTTATCTTAGTGGTAAATGGCCTAAAACACAAAGACTTGGCAGTTTTATTAGATAATTTCCTATGTTTCATGTTCTCTTTGTTGTGTTTTTTGATTAGTTAAGAAAACTGAGCTTTAAAAAGTTTAAGGCTTTTTTTTTTTTTTTTAAACATCTGTGTAACTTTCTGTATTGCTTTTGAAGTATTTCATTGTCACTCTGGGTAAAAAATGACTATTATTTTACAGATACCTGTTATATTCTCTTGGTGGGGTGTTTTAAACCTTTTGTAATCTTTGACAGGGTTTCTGCATATTAAAATAACTAAATTAAGTCTTTCTGCCTTAAAATTACTTTAGAATATTTCACTTGGGCCTCTAAAGAGGATCAACAGACCTCTCTCTCATCTTGTAGAGATATTAAGTGATTAGGTTTATTTAGTAATTGTATAAAGAAAGTCAAATGATAAGTGATGTTACATTTTTAAATTACATTTATGGGTATGTTATTGATATGAAGATCATAAAATTATATAATATTCTTAAAAATCTAGTATGTCATTAGTCATAATTCTGGTTATTATATTGAATGCCACAAAATAACCAAATTTCCTTGTCTACTGCTTAAGTTCCATCAAATATTTAACTACGGCTATTCTAAGTCTCTGTCATCCATAGTTTTCACTTCCTTGAATGTACATATAGTTTATCATGGGACACTTATTTCCATTGCAATGCCTTTTCTCAAATATTATTTTTTAAAGAAAGTCTTTATTTCTGGTTGTTATTTGGGTTGACAGTTTCATCCATTTTGTTGTATCTCTACGATTTCCTTTTCATATTATTAATCCAACCAGCAGAAGGAAAAAGAGACTGTTAGGAAGGCACAGTAGCTTCTTAAATTATTTGGCCCAATGTTACATACACCAATCATTTTCACTCACCTTTTGTTAGACAAACACTAGTCACATGGCTACTTCTAGGTGCTAATGGGGCCAGGGAAATGTACAACCTGGTTGGGCAGCTTCTCTGTAGTCAATCCTTTTATTTTCAGCCATAAAACACATTTACCCTCTACTCAAGGAAAATAATGCAAATTCTCATTCCCTTCTTATATCCAGAAAAACAGTCCAAGCTCTCTGGATGATGTTCATCTGGATGATGATGTAGTAGGCTGAATAATGTTCAGCTTACTATAAAATGTTACCCCATAAGTAAAAAGCAACTCTACAGATGTGATTAAGGATCTTGACATTGCAGATGAGCCGGGATTAGCTGAGTGGACTTTAGATGCAATCACAAGTACCCTTAAAAGCGAGAGGCAGAAGGAAATTTGAGACAGAAGAGAAGACGGAAAAGGAGAAGACCATGTGAAGATGGATGCAGAGATTAGAGAATGTGGATGCAGCAAAAGTATGCCATGTACCATCCAAACTAGATGAGATAAAGAATGGTCTTCCAGAGCCTCTGGGGGGAACACAACCTTGTCAACACCTTGATTTCAGCCAAGGAAACTGATGTTGAACTTCTGACTCCAGACTATGAGAGAAAAAAATTTTGTTGTTTGAAGTCACCAAGTTTGTGATCATTTGTTACAGAGTCATAGGAAATGAATGACTGACAGTGACTCTTCATGGTCATTGAGCATTTAATTGACCTTAAATGCTAAGGACAATAAAGCATTCAGTAGATCTTCTTTTTCCTTCTTGGAAGGGGAAAATGGCTCTTTAGCAGTGGATGTCGCATTAGCATCTCTGATACTTTTGTTCTGATGAGATAAAGGTTGATATTATTTCACTGTGAGAAAAAGCATTGGAGAACATACAAAGATGGTCTGCCTCTTCAGAATCTTCTTTGATGTTTCCACATTCCTCTTTTAACACAGATCCACAAGAGACTATGTTTATCAGACTTTCACCCATTACAATCAATTACTGTTTGTGAGTATTCCTTCTATGTGCCTTACCTGTTACCAGTGGTGCTTAAGGAATGAGAGACTTGACTTAAAATATTTTTGTGGTGACAAGATTTTTTGATCACCCTATTTCTTTTCACCCCACTCCAGCTAATAGCATCCTGATTTCTATTGGGTTAGTTAACTCTCCCAATTTTTTAGATTAAAAACTACAGTGCTTGTGTTCTCTAAGCAAGGAATAGGCATATGACCTAAACCTCAGATATTGGGCTTACCTTCCAAGGATTTTGACTTTTAAGCAGAGGAGGAGTAAAGACAGAGGGTGTTTGGATCTCATTACTTTCTGCAGTTGTCTTTTGCAGGATGATCAAGTTGTGCCTGCTGCCTGGAACTCTAGAACAACTCTTGATCCAGATTTTTCCTGAAGTTCTCTAGACTTCCTGCCAATAGTGTAAACTGCCCAACAGCATCAAAATAAAATTTTTTCTAGTTTTTTTTCTTTAAAAGTTTTACTTAAAAAGTTTCCCCTAATTATCAGAACCTATGAATAAAACAAATTTTATATTTGCTTAGGTTGGACATTGATATGGTTTGGCTCTGTGTCCCCACGTGTATTAGTCCATTTTCATGCTGCTGATAAAGACTCACCTGAGACTGGGTAATTTACAAAAGAAAGAGGTTTAATTGGACTCACAGTTCCACATGAGTGGGGAGGCCTCAGAATCATGGCAGAAGGCAAGGAGGAGCAAGTCACATCTTGCATGGATGACAGCAGGCAAAGAAAGAGAAAGCTTGCCCAGGGAAACTCCCATTTCTAAAACCATCAGATCTCATAAGACTTATTCACTATCAGAAGAACAGCATGGGAAAGGCCTGCCCCCATGATTTAATTACCTCCTACCAGGTCCTTCCCACAACACATGGGAATTAAAGATGAGATTTGGGTGGGGACACAGAACCAAACCATATCATTCCACCCCAGCCTCTCCCAAATCTCATGTCCTCACATTTCAAAACCAATCATGCCTTCCCAACAGTTTCTCAAAGTCTTAACTCATTTCAGCATTAACTCAAAAGTCCACAGTCCAATGTCTCATCCGAGACAAAGCAAGTCCCTTCCACCTATGAGGCTGTAAAATCAAAAGCAAGTTAGTTACTTCCTAGATACTATGAGGGTGCAGGCATTGGGTAAATACAACCATTCCAAATGGGAGAAAATAACCAAAACAAATGGGCTACAGGCCACATGCAAGTCCAAAATTCAGCAGGACAGTAAAATCTTAAAGCTCCAAAGTGATATCCTTTGACTCCATGTCTCACATCCAGGTCATGCTGATGCAAGAGGTGGACTCCCATGGCCTTGGGCAGCTTTGCCCCTGTGGCTTTGCAGGGTATACACCCCATCCTGGCTGCTTTCACGGGCTGGCGTTGAGTATCTGTGGCTTTTCCAGGTGCACAGTGGAAGCTGTCAGTGGATCTACCATTCTGGAGTCTGGAGGATGGTGGCCCTTTTCTCACAGTTCCACTACGTGGTGCCCAAGTAGGGACTCTGTGTAGGGGTTCTGATCCCACATTTCCCTTCTGCACTGCCCTAACAGAAGTTCTCCATGAGGGCCCTGCCTTTGCAACAAACTTCTACCTGGGCATCCAGGCATTTCCATACATCTTTTAAATTCTAGGTGGAGGTTCTCAAACCTCAATTCTTGACTTCTCTGCACCCATAGTCTCAACACCACATGGAAGCTGCCAAGGCGTGGGGCTTCCAATCTCTGATGCCGTGGTCCAAGCTGTAACTTGGCCCTTTTATTCATGGCTAGAGCTGCTGGGACTCAGGGGACCAAGTCCCTAGACTGCACACAACATGGGGACCCTGGGCCTGGCCATTGAAACCTTATTTTCCTCCTGGGTCTCTGGGCCTGTGATGGGAAGGGCTGCCATGAAGACCTCTGACATGCCCTGGAGACATTTTCCTTATTATCTTGGGGATTAATATTCAGCTCCTTGTCACATATGCAAATTTCTGCACCTGGCTTGAATTTCTCCTCAAAAAATGGGATTTTCTTTTCTGTCATATTGTCAAGCTGCAAATTTTTCAAACTTTTATGCTCTGCTTCTGTTATAAAACCAAATGCCTTTAAAAGCGCCCAAGTCACATCTTGAATGCTTTGCTGCTTATACATTTCTTCTACTAGATACCCTAAATCATCTCTCTCAAGTTCAAAGTTCCACCAATTTTTAGGGCAGGGGCAAAATGCCACCAGTCTCTTTGCTAAAACATAACAAGAGTCACCTTTGCTCCAGTTCCCAGTAAGTTCCTCACTTCCATCTGAGACCACCTCAGCCTGGATTTCATTGTCCATATCATTATCAGCATTTTGGTCAAAGCCATTCAACAAGTCTCTAGGGAGTTCAAACTTTCCCATGTTTTCCTGTCTACTTCTGAGCCCTCCAAACTGTCCCAACCTCTGCCTGTTACCCAGTTCCAAAGTTGCTTCCACATTTTTAAGTACCTTTTCAGCAATGCCCCACTCTACTGGTACCAATTTACTGTATTAATCCAGTTTCATGCTGCTGATAAAAACATATCCTAGACTGGGCAATTTACAAAAGAAAGAGGTTTATTAGACTCACAGTTCCACATGGCTGGGGAGGCCTCACAATCATGTTGGAAGGCAAGGAGGAGCAAGTCACATCTTACGTGGATGGCAGAAGGCAAAAAAAGAGCTTGTGTAGAGAAACTCCCATTTTTAAAAGCATCAGATCTCATGAGACTTAGTCACTCTCAAGAGAACAGCATGGGAAAGACCTGCCTTCATGATTCAATTACTTCACCAGGTTGTTCCCACAACACGTGGGAATTCAAGATGAGATTTGGGTGGGGACACAGCCAAACCACATCACCACCGAAATATCATGTTGAATTGTGATCTTCAGTGTTGGAGAGGAGGCATGGTGGGAGGCAATTGTATCATGGGAATGGATTTCCCTCTTGCTGTTCTTGTGACAGTGAGTGAGTTCTCATGAGATCTGGTTATTTAAAAGTGTGTAGCACTTTCCCTTCTCTCTCTCTCCTGCCACCATGTGAAGTCATGCTTGCTCCACCTTTGCCCTTCCTCCATGCCATAATTGTAAGTTTCCTGAGGCCTCCCCAGCCATGCTTCCTGTACAGTCTGTGGAACTGAGCAAATTAAAGCTCTTTTCTTCATAAATTACCCAGTCTCAGGTAGTTATTTATAGCACTGTGAAAACTGACTAATACAGACATCATAAATATCTGTTGTTTCCAACTAAATAATCTTAAATCTATAGGAAGTTGTGAAAGTAAGTTCTGATATCTTGAGGGAATTTTGCACCTAGAGGAGAGGAAGGAATAGCACAGTTGAATGGTAATTTATAAAGAGAAGTGTTGACCTACATATTTATTGAGGTCATGGAAATACCTTAATATCTCTAAAAATTACCTAGTTCTTTTGACCTATGTGCTTTTTAAAATGTCCATATTGATGATAGGGAGTGGCTTTTCATTCTGGTAAATTCATTCGGCTTTGAATTATGTAATCTAATATGTAATCAAATCTACTTCTATTTAAAAGTACACAAATTGATCTCATTTTCACTTGGCATTTTAATGTATCAATACCGATGTGGATATTTCACAGTATTTTCAGTACAGGACATTTCCTTCCAAACACTAGAGATTAGATACATGTATTGTATTAGATGGTATATTTATATTGCCATGAGTGGATACTTTAAAAATAATGTCTACTTAAAGAAAGATTGTGGGACCTTATTTTGTTAAGCTAATATTTTGGATTTCCTACATTTTTATGTCATTATTTTGAAACAAATTTATATGTGTACCATTAATTATTATTGAATTTAAAACTGTTTGAAGATGTATATCATTCTGGGATCAATTAGGATACAGGACCCACATTGTAATTTTAACAGAGAAAGTTTAATATAAAAAAATAATAACTACAACCTACCTCCGTTGCTTACCAAGTGAAAAAAAGAACTCTAAACAATAGCGGAATTGCAGATATAGGAAACAGCCATTACCTGTAGGCCTAAGGCAAGAGCATCAAAGGAGAAACAAATCTGGAGTAAGAACCCTTCTCTGCCATCTGAGAGGCTGAGGTTACGACCATGTCCCATTGGTTAGTGGAAAAGTTCTCTGAGGACTATTGCCAGCAGAAATTGCTAAGAAGTTGCCTTCTGGGATGCTTGGGAAACTATCCACAGGGGAGAGTTGCTTCATGGAATTTGCTGGTAAGCTGCTTGAAGGGAAGCTGTCCTCTGAAATGCCAGGGGAAGCGGCCTGTGAAAAGTCGCCATACAGCAGAGCTCACTGGAGGGTGGCCCTAATGCATTTTCTGTGCCCTGCTAGATGTTGTGTATCATAGGAGCAAGCAGAGAAAAACACTGGAAACAAGCCCTGTTTTCCTTCAGTGTTTCCTAGAGCCATCTGCTGACAACACTAACATTGGACATCTGACAGAGGAGAAATATTTATAAGGTTTAGCTCCAGTGTCACAGGCAGAGCAATGGAGGATGGATTTGGAGCTGCAAGGAAATAAACTGGTAACTGAACAAAGTAAGTAGAATTGCTTTATTTTTTTTCCTAAGTGAAAACAAGGGGTCTTGCAAGACTTGGAATTCACAGATTTATCCAACCAGGCAGAAGAGTAAAATTTTACATATGGTTTCACATAGTTGTTTAAACTGCATAAACAAGAATCTAGTTAATGTTTAGTTTTTGGAATATTCCTTTGAAATATTTAAGTGCATTCATGCAGTGAAAGTGTCAGAATTCTCAGTTTTAGCCTGTGAATATGCTCTATTGGAGAATTTCTTTAAAAAATAAAAGATACTGCCTGGTCATAAACAGTTCATTCCCTAGGGGGAATGTCTGTGGTTTCTTAAAAATTGAGTTGAGATAGTATTTGCATGGTTTGAGCCAAGCTGATTTTGGTGTATTGCTGAATCATCTAAGACATGGAGTTGTATTCCATTTAACCTGATTGGATAGGAATAAACATGCCATGTGTTGAGGTCGCATCTACAATACATTGTAAATTGTAAAGTACTATGTAAATCGACTCTAGAAGTATTTCTGTTTTGACTCTACTTTTTCTAATGTCATTTAACTTGCATAACGTTTAAAAAATTCTCTTTGTAAAATCATTCTTAAAAGCTGTTGAAGTGATATCACAGAGCTCATCGGAGAGGCCAATTCAAAATACTATTTATAACTCTCTGTGACTATAGGAGTTTACTGTAAAATAACAGCTTCTAGATGTCATCTAGAGGAAAACTAACTCTTTCCCAAGTGGGCTTGAACATTATTAGAACTTCAGACAGCTGTCACCCCTTAGGCATTTGTGCAGAAATCTCGTCATTTCATACTACACTTGTAATGTTCCGAATCTTTATTGTCCAGAGTTTGTTTTGCAGTGGCTGTAGAACCGATCAAAGAGGAATTAAATTGAAGTCATGGCTTGCTCTTTCCCAGTGTATTCCACAAAAATATAATGAAATCCTATCATCAGAATGAATGTTTTATAAAATTGAGTTTATTTTTGTGCTAAGAATTCTAGAGTTTACCTTCTACCATAAGATTCCAGCATATCCCAAATTTAATTTAAAAAGGTTTGGGAGGTTCCAAATATCATTACCATGTTTTCAAATCATGCACAATCATTTTGTAATTTAAGCAGAAAAGAAAATACAGCATGAGGCCGGGCGCGGTGGCTCAAGCCTGTAATCCCAGCACTTTGGGAGGCCGAGACGGGCAGATCACGAGGTCAGGAGATCGAGACCATCCTGGCTAACATGGTGAAACCCCGTCTCTATTAAGAAATACAAAAAACTAGCCGGGCGAGGTGGCGGGCGTCTGTGGTCCCAGCTACTCGGGAGGCTGAGGCCGGAGAATGGCGTGAACCCGGGAGGCGGAGCTTGCAGTGAGCTGAGATCCGGCCACTGCACTCCAGCCCGGGCGACAGAGCGAGACTCCGTCTCAAAAAAAAAAAAAAAAAAAAGAAAATACAGCATGAGTACGGCTGAAGTGTTTGCATCTGATATATCTGCCTAAACCGTGTAGCTGAAAGAGTGGATATTTCAGATACCACAGGGTGGAGCATGGGCCACTCTATAACTCTATTGCAGAAACTGCTTTTGAAATTTTCTGGAGTAGAGTTATTATTTAATTAAGTAATAGAGATCCCCCTCTAAAAATTAGTCCCCTCCCAAATTCCTCCTCTCTTAATTACTGTAAATACTGGTTTCATTTTGCTTGCAAGTAACTTTCTGCTTCCTACATTTTTGAGGTTTACTAATTTGGAAAGAATTATAATTTGTGTACTCTACCTCATAAAACTCGGTAATACTATAGAGTCCAGGGTAGGAAAGTTTCATTTTCCGTGTTTTGGTCAATTTTCAAGAACTCTTATTCATAACACAGTCAGTTTTATTTGTTTTATAAGACAATAATTTCTTACAAATACAAGAATGTTGGAACTGCCATTTAAGAGAGAAAAGCTTCCTGTCTTCGTTTACTTAAATATTAAAATTAGAAAACCACTTTTGCCTAACAACATTCATCCCTTAGATTCAGATACCTTCAAATAAAACCAGTAAAGGTAGAAAGAGACACATTTATCCTTTTACATTCGATTTAATGGAAAAGTTAGTCATCCACAATTTTTTTTCTCTTGAAAATAAAAACCAGGTGAAAAAATCATGTTAAGGCAAATGGCCATGCAATTTCAGATATTCAACGGTTTTGAAATCTCAGTGGAGTCATCCAATTCTTGCTTTTAAGAGTGAAAGGTTTACAAGAACTTTTATAGTCTTATCTCACAGGGAAAAATATTCCGTAAAAAGGCTTGTATTGCTTTTGAATCATGCCATTATCTCATAAATAAAGACTCAATAAAAACTGACTAAAAAGAGAGAGAGAAGAAGCAGTATTTATAGTGAGATGGTATATTAAAGACAATCAAATTCAATAAAACCTTTTCGCGCTTGTTTTTCAAGGAACTAGATACTAAGAACTCATTAAGGAAGAAAAGTAGTTCAGAGCAACTAGAAAATTAATGAACTATTTAACTTAAAGTTTGACGGGCACTTGTCTCTAAGGGCTCCATTCTCACAAATAATATTCATAATTATGTTTGACAATATTTGAATAATCCTGATTTATAAGCAATTAGGTATATAAGCACTTGTACATGATTATGGGATGTATGTACAGGGATTGTAAGGGATGGTGAAAGAAAATATGCAAATGAATGTGGACAAACGAACCCCAATCCATAACAAAGTTACAATAATTGGTATACATGGAGTAGAACACATACATTTTTGACCCTAATTCTTAAGTTTTTAACCTATATTCCAGTCTCATGTTGTAAAAAGCCATTATTAATTGCTGTCATTAACTTTTTTTTTTTTTGAGGTGGAGTCTCACTCTGTTGCCCAGGCTGGAGTGCACTGGTGCCATCTTGGCTCACTGCAACTTCCACCTCACAGGTTCAAATGATTCTCCCACTTCAGCCACCCGAGTAGCTGGGATTACGGGCGTGCACCACCACGCCTGGCTAATTTTTGTATTTGTAGTGGAGACAGGGTTTCACTATGTTGATCAGGCCAGGCTGGTCTTTGAACTCCTAATCCCAAGTGATTCACCTGACTCGGTCTCCCAAAGTGCTGGGATTACAAGTGTGAGCCACCGCACCTGGTCCGCTGTCATTAACTTCTCAGTGGTTGTTGGTGCTGGGTGACCATTTGCATAAATACATTTCATTAAATGGGACTTATAATTCATTAGCTATATTGAGCTGTCCCACTTCACCAACGTGTATAGTAAATCTGATACATAATAACGACTATTAAATTCTTTGTCAGAGAATTCCATCTGTGCCAGTTTGTTCTTGGCATCTATTGGTTGTTTTTTATCATTCAGGTTGAGGTGTTTTTGGTTCTTGGTACAAGGATTCATTGGTGACTGTATCCTGGACATTTTGTGTGTTATGTTGTGAGACTGGATCTTACATACCTCTGTTCCATAGACTCCTCTGGTGCTAGCAGGGGATGTGGCAGGATCTCTTCATCACTGCCATGTGAGAACCAAATCCAGGTTCCCCACTAGGCCTCTGGAGGGAGGTGGCCAGGAGGGGATACCTCATTACTTCTGAGTAGGGGTGAGAATTTAGCTGTCCTATTCAACCTTTGCTGACACGTGCCTGGCTGGAATGCCTTCTTATTGCTTTCTTCACGGCTTCCACTGACACCACAGGGCAGGAGTAGGAGTGGCCTCACCCTTCCGTGAGCAGTGGGGAGAGTTTGGAATCTCCACTAAGCCTCCTCTGACGCCACTAAAGGGTGGAGGGGAAGGTGCTTTAGTGCCACAGCAAAAGGGTGGAAGTCCAGACTCCCCGTGTGCTCTTTGCTGACACCTGCAGAGTGGGGTGGGATTTCCTACTGTTTGATGGAGATAAACTTCTCAAATTCCTGCTCAGCTTTCTCTGACCACCCAGCAGGAGTGGAGTGTGCAGGGTGCGGAAACAGCTGGGTCAGAGTGGAAACCTAGTCTTCCTACTCCGCCTTTGTTGATCTGAGAGGGTGTGAGACCACAGTTTTTTCTGTGCTATTTGTTTGGATGCGAGCTGTTAGTTTTTAGTTTCCTTTTTTCTTACACTTTCGGTGGAGAAAAACAGGCTTTCATAGAGCGCTATTGTTTGTGACCATGAGCGTTTCCTGATTGGAGTCATCTTCAGCTTCAAATCTGGAAACTATAGGCAGATATATATATATAATATATGAGACTCAGGCGTCTCATCATGGCACCATTCCTTGGGTCCATAGTCCCTAGCTAGTCTGTCCGCTCTCCACCTTTGAGAGCCATCTTATTTTGTTTTATCTATGGCATTGAAGATATTTAGCTTTACTTAGTGGGAGAAATAAGGAAAAGTGCCTCTCCATGTTTCTAAAATGAGGAAGAGTTTTCAGTGATCCATAGTAGAAATATTAAAAGAAAATAAAGCTTTCGCTATAAGGGAATAGGATGGAAGAAAGGTACCAAAAAAGGCAACAACAGAACAAAGAAGGGGGAGGAGGAAGGCCATTGATTTGACTGAATCTGGTGAAACCGCACTTCGGCAATGGTAACAGCATGTCCCCACAACCACGGCCACACTGTCCTCCAATATGCAGACTTGCCCCATGCTTTCCCCCAGGATGTGGCAGGCC
This sequence comes from Theropithecus gelada, assembly GCF_003255815.1. Classification (NCBI taxonomy): domain Eukaryota; kingdom Metazoa; phylum Chordata; class Mammalia; order Primates; family Cercopithecidae; genus Theropithecus; species Theropithecus gelada. Next base: position 15,251 of record NW_020257886.1, read on the forward strand.
AGGTCTCACTAACGCAGGCCTCCGTGACAACGGCTTCAGCACTAACTGAGTGGTTAAGTTAAATATCAAAAGCTGAAAAAGCCAGTGCCCTTATACAAAGGCTGGAATGTAACAGAAGCCCATCAAGAGTGTTGCCTAGGCCTTTCCTGGGCCTTAAAGCATGACGAAATAATGAAGGAATTCCTAACAGGACCCATTTAGGTTTAAACGAATTGTATTGGGGGTCTGAAGAAACTCTCCAAACCTCCGTGATTTAGCAGGAGACAAGATAAAGGTAATCACCCCAGCACCTGGACCCATTTAGATTCAATTCACTGAGGCTTCAGAACCAGGTCTTCAGGCCTCAGACCTTAGTTATAGATGAAAAGAAGTGAATCACTGATGTCTTCAGATGAGTGCACACTTACATGTAGACATATAGCTTAGAAGGTATATAAGCTCTGAAAAGCTTTGTAATTTGGAGTTGGTCTGGTGATCATTTCCAGGCCTTCTCCCTGTAACTGGTTACAGAAGTAAGAACTCTCTTCCTCCCCAGTTCATCTGCATCTTGTTATTGGGCCATGAGAAACAGCAGCCCGTCCCTCAGCTTGATCTGGGAACAGGACGAAATGACACAAAGGCCCAAATCTTTGGGGACAAACTGGCTGAACGATGGATTGTGGCTCACTGAATCTTTCTCCAGGATTTTTGCATAAGGCCTGGGTGGATCTGGCACACAGTGTGACTGCCTGCTTTTATGGTTGTCTGGTAAACAAACTTCGTTTGTTTCTTTTTTCTCTACCCGTGTGCAAACTTGGCTTCTCTCATTATGGTTTCAGGAAAAAGCAATGTAAAGCTTGGTATCACCAGAAATTTCGTTCAAGACAGATTTTGTGGTTTAACCAGACTTGTGAGCTCTGAGATTTCTTTTTTTTTTTTTTTTTTTTTTGAGACGGAGTCTTACTCTGTCACCCAGGCTGGAGCATAGTGGCGTGATCTTGGCTCACTGCAACCTCTGCCTCCCAGGTTCAAGTGATTCTCCTGTCTCAGCCTCCCGAGTAGCTGGGACTACAAGAGAGTGCCACCTTTCCCAGCTAATTTTTTTGTATTTTTAGCAGAGATGGGGTTTCACTGTGTTAGCCAGGATGGTCTTGATCTCCTGACCTCGTGATCCACACACCTCAGCCTCCCAAAGTGCTGGGATTACAGGCGTGAGCCACCGTGCCCGGCCGAGCTCTGAGATTTTATGTTAGCCCACTGCTTGTAAACTCAAAATATCCCAATCCAGCCAGGTGTGGTGGTTCATGCCTTTAATCCCAGCACTTTGGGAGGCTGAGGTGGGAGGATCACCTGAGGTCAGGAGTTCAAGACCAGCCTGGCTAACATGGCGAAACTTTGTCTCTACTAAAAATACAAAAATTACCCAGGCACGGTGGTGCACAACTGTAATCCCAGCTACTCGGGAAGCTGAGGCAGAAGAATTGCTTGAGCCCAGGAGGTAGAGGTTGCAGTGAACCGAGATCATGCCACTGAACTCCAGCCTGAGCATCTATCTAAAAAAAAGAAAAAAATTCCAATCCATGAAAATTAAGTTGTTTTTAGAAGGACATTTTCAAGAAATCTAAAAATCCCCTATCCTTCAACTTTCCGATGTTCTGGCATTGAAGTCACAATTCCCATGTTTGTTACATTAAAATCATACCTGATACTCATTTCGTGCTCTCTCAATTTACCCAGCTGGGGTGAGACTTTGGGAAATAAGAATTGATGTTTAAAAACAAGATAAAATCATGGCAGAGAAACCAGTAAATACTTATTTTACAAAACTTAACACCCAACATAGTACCTTGGATCAGTGTTGGAACTTACTCTGTATATTCAATCAGGAAACTATAGTTTATTCAACCATGTGCTAAATCTATAGTTTCAATATGTGCTTTTTTGCTCCACTTTAAAAAGTGAGGCAGGCCCTGAAAGAGTTTGAGGCAATTTCATTCACTCATTATCCAAGTCCTGTATCACAAAACCTTGTGAATACTCTCTGCAAAGGGGATGAGATAAGGGCAAGTGCCTTAAGTCAAGATCTGGACTTGAAACGCTCATGATATTAATTGACTTCTAGTAGCAATGCAAGGAGAACTACACTTACCTCTTCACATATCAGTAGGGGCACATCAGTAACTTCATGAGAACATTTGTGAAGAATTTCAGAATCTTGCAATGGTCTCTGTCTAGTTTTATCATCTCAGTATGGGTCATGCTTGAAGGACGAGGGTTACCTCCAATAAGTATTTGCATTTTGGAAGAAAATAGAGGTAACTGGTATTTCATTACATTTTAACACCCATATCAGTGACTCGCATATAGTAGGTATTCACTAGCATTTGTGCATTGACTAAATGCCTCATTATAAAAAAAAAAAAAGGTCATTTTCAAGTATCACAGTCCCTAAAATACTAGATAGGACTCAAGCTGATTACTGAGACCGTAAGGGATAACACAGTTCTTGGATATTTGGTCCAGTTGACAAAGAACTGTAAGTGTCATGGGGTAATATTATGAAATATTAAAAGATGAAAGAGATTCCCTCATCATTGCTTTTCTTTGTACTCTTTGCTTTTCACCCAGTTAATCAACTACAGTATTACTTATATCCTTACTTATTTCCCAAATATTAAATTACTGACATTTTAGTCTCTACCACGTGTTTTATTTTAGGAGTATTTTATGAGTAACACAACACTTTCTGCCTATCAAAGTATTAAAGTTTCCTGGAGCTGAAGAAAAGAGATGAGTAAGATGGTGAAGCAACAAGTGAATAAATAATGGGAGTCCCTTGGAGAAGGGAAACTTCGCCTCTCCTGCATAAGGGATCATTCAGACACTCCAGATAGGTTAGGGGATTGTAACAGAAGGGGTGCCTTACTTCCTTGCCTGTGTACAGCCCATGCAGGCATCAGTCTTACAGAAGAGAAACCATTGTTTAACATACTTAATCAGATGGGTCTGTATATTAGTTATAATATATACTAGCCCATAATAACAGACTCAATCTAGTAATGGCTAGACAAAAAAGAGAAGTTTATTTCTTGATCAGTATCATTCCTATTGGGTGTTCCAGAAGATGGCTTTCTAAATCATTCAGGAAGCAAGGTCCTTTCCAGCTTGTACAGCTTGTGTCTCTGCAATCTTGAGGGCTTTGCTCATCGCTGCCATGACAACAGAAGGGGAAATAACACAGGGGCGTGTGGGTGGAGGTGTGGGGGCCAGGACTGGAAGTGGTATCAATTATTTCCGCTCATATCCCATTGGCTAACACTCAGTTACCTGTTCACACCTCCCAACAAGAAAATATGGTATCTTTGTCCAGGAAAAAGACAAAATGGATTTAGATGGACAACTATCTCTGCTAAACGAGATGGACAACAATCTCTCCCAAACTTAAGATAACACGCTTTCCTCACATCCCAGCATGATACCTGAGAAGTACGAATATCTCCTGAAACTAAGAGAAGTAAGGAAACAATGAGAGATTACAGATTGCCTCATCTTGTAAGTCTCTGGCTGTGTGATGAGGAAAAGGAGGATGATCTCATGGGAGTCAGCACAGAGAGAGCATACCTGAAGAAACCTTGTGAGTAGGGGACCAATGACTTAGCAGTGACCTGTTTGGACAGAAATCTACAGACCAGAATGAATGGTGGATTTCTCAGCAGATCTCAGGAGATGCAAGTACAGATTATGACACAGGGGCCAGATGCCCTGCTCCTCTCACCCACCCCAGCATTTGAAACCCAATGGTAAGGCCATTCAATGGATATTAAATTGTTGTGATCTAACTGCTTGGAAGCTGGTAATAGAAAACAAACTAAGTATAGAAAAATAAAATTGTATTATGTGCACATCTGAATTTTTATACTGAGTTTTTCATCCACTGCACATATCTACTTATTATTTAAATCATATTGCAAAAGCAATTAAGGATCTCTTATGATTTACTGCTTTGAATACATTAGTCTTCTAAATGTCTATTAGTTTTTAAGAAATGTAGTTGCCATAAACAGCCTTGAAATTGCATAAAGTAGTTATACACCCTGATGTACAGATGTTCCTTATTTCATAATGGATAAGGACAAAAGGCTCCCCAGTTCCACTCAAGATCAACTCCTAGGCATACTATGTAATAGCTTTGTGATTTTGGGTGAATTACAATATTTTTCTGTGCTCCAGTTTCCTTATCTGTACAATAGCAATATTGAACTACCTAATTCTTAGGATTAATGTGAGAATTAAATATGGGAATATATTTATGTGTGTTCTGGTTGTAGCCTCAAATTGCCACTTCTTACTCCTATTTCAGGCTTTCTTTCACCTGAAATTATTATATTTATTAATTCTCGATGAGAATATACCATCTTTTCAAAATGAGACAAACATTCTCTTGGCTTATAAGTTTTGACAAAAATATATACCTGTGCAAACACCAATCTTATTAAGATATAGAACATCATCCACAAAAGTTCCCTTCTGTTCCTTTGCAGTTACTTCCTCACCACCCACCCCTAATACCAGGTAGTCACTAACTCGCTTTCTGTCACTATAAATTTGTTTTGCTAATTGTATAATCTCATGTGAATGGAATCATACAGTACAGATACATTCAGGCCATAGCATCTGTCTTGTTAATCAATTTTATAGGTTTGTAGGGTTAGATCATTAGAGTTTCAATTTGCATCATTTTGATTATTAATCATGTTGAGTATCTTTTTGGAGGTTTATTTGGCCATTTGTGTATTTTTATTTATGAAGTGTCTATTCAAATTTTTACCTTTTTCAATATTTTATTTTACTATTGAATTATAAATGTTCTTTATATATTTTGGATGCATGTGATTTGTTGGATATATGTATGGCAGATTTTTTTTCTCCTAGCCTGTGGCTTTCATATTTATTTTTATAATTGTATCTTTCTAGGAGAAAATGCTTTTAAATTTGATGGAGTCTTTTTACGTTTATGTCTGTGATCCATTTTAAGTTCATTTTCCTGCATGGTATGAGATGAACATTGAGAATAATTTGTCCAAAACTGATATCCAGTTGTTTTGGCCTGTTTATTGAAAGAACTATCCTTTCCCTGTTGAATTACCATATTTATAAGTCAGGGTTCTCTAGAGGGACAGAACTAATAGGATAGATGTATATATGAGGGGGAGTTTATTAAGGAGTACCGACTCACATAATCACAAGGTGAAGTCCCACAATAGGCCATCTGCAAGCTGAGGGACAAGAAAGACAGTCCGAGTCTCAAAACCTCAAAAGTAGGGAAGCCAACAGTGTAGCCTTCTGCAGGCTGAAGGCCCTAGAGCCCTTGGCAAACCACTGGCGTAAGTCCAAGAGCCCAAAGGCTGAAGAACTTGCAGTCTGATGTTCAAGGGCAGGAAGCATCCAGCAAGGGAGAAAGACGAAGACCAGAAGACTCAGCAAGTCAAGTCCTTCTAAGTTCTTCTGCCTACTTTACTCTAGCTGTGCTGGCAGCTGATTAGACGGTGCCCACCAGGATTGAGGGTGGATCTGCCTCTCCCAGTCCACTAACTCAAATGTTAATCTCCTTTAGCAACACCCACACAGACACACCCAGGAACAATACTTTGCATCCTTTAATCCAATCAAGTGGACAGTATTAACCATCACACCTTGGTATATTTCTTGAAAATCATTTGATTATATGATATGTGAACCTATTTTTAGACTTTCTATTTATCTGTTCTTACTCTCAATTCAACAGTCTAACTACTCTAGTGTATTATAAGTTCTGAAATCAGGTATAAAACTCTCAATTTTGTTTCATTTAAAAAAATTGGTTTGGCTATTCTATGCCTTTTACATTTTTTTTATTTTTTATTTTTTTATTTTTTATTATACTTTAAGTTCTAGGGTACATGTGCACAACTGCAGGTTTGTTACATATGTATACACGTGCCATGTTGGTGTGCTGCACCCATTAACTCGTCATTTACATTAGGTATATCTCCTAATGCTATCTCTCCCCGCTCCTCCCTCCCCACAATAGGCCCTGGTGTATGATGTTCCCTTTCCTATGTCCAAGTGATCTCATTGTTTAATTCTCACCTATGAGTGAGAACCTGCGGTGTTTGGTTTTCTGTTCTTGCGGTAGTAGTTTGCTGACAATGATGGTTTCCAGCTGCATCCATGTCCCTACAAAGAACATGAACTCATCCTTTTTTATGGCTGCATAGTATTCTATGGTGTATATGTGCCACATTTTCTTAATCCAGTCTGTCACTGATGGACATTTGGATTGATTCCAAGTCTTCGCTATTGTGAATAGTGCTGCAATAAACATATGTGTGCATGTCTTTATAGCAGCATGATTTATAATCCTTTGGGTATATACCCAGTAATGGGATGGCTTGGTCAAACAGTATTTTTAGTTCTAGATCCTTGAGGAATCACCACACTGTTTTCCACAATGGTTGAACTAGTTTTCAGTCCCACCAACAGTGTAAAAGTGTTCCTATTTCTCCACATCCTCTCCAGCACCTGTTGTTTCCTGACTTTTTAATGATTGCCGTTCTAACTGGTGTGAGATGGTAACTTATTGTGGTTTTGATTTGCATTTCTCTGATGGCCAGTGATGATATGAGCATTTTTTTCATGTGCCTGTTGGCTGGATAAATGTCTTCTTTTGAGAAGTGTCTGTTCATATCCTTTGCCCACTTTTTGATGGGTTTGTTTGTGTTTTTCTTGTAAATTTGTTTGAGTTCTTTGTAGGTTCTGGATATTAGCCCTTTGTCAGATGAGTAGATTGCAAAAATTTTCTCCCATTCTGTCGGTGGCCTGTTCACTCTGATGGTAGTTTCTTTTGCTGTGCAGAAGCTCTTTAGTTTAATTAGATCCTATTTGTCAATTTTGACTTTTGTTGCCATTGCTTTTGATGTTTTAGACATGAAGTCCTTGCCCATGCCTATGTCCTGAATGGTATTACCTAGGTTTTCTTCTAGGGTTTTTATGGTTTTAGGTCTAACATTTAAGTCTCTAATCCATCTTGAATTAATTTTCATATAAGGAGTAACGAAAGGATCCAGTTTCAGCTTTCTACTTATGGCTACCCAATTTTCCCAGCACCATGATATTAAATTTGGAATCCTTTCCCCATTTCTTTTTTTGGTCAGGTTTGTCAAAGATCAGATGGCTGTAGATGTGTGGTATTATTTCTGAGGACTCTGTTCTGTTCCATTGGTCTATATCTCTGTTTTGGTACCAGTACCATGCTGTTTTGGTTATTGTAGCCTTGTAGTATAGTTTGAAGTCAGGTAGTGTGATGCCTCCAGAAGAGCTATTTATGACAAACCCACAGCCAATATCATACTGAATGGGCAAAAACTGGAAGCATTCCTTTTGAAAACTGGCACAAGACAGGGATGCCCTCTCTCACCATTCCTATTTAACATAGTGTTGGAAGTTCTGCCTAGGGCAATCAGGCAAGAGAAAGAAATAAAGGGTATTCAATTAGGAAAAGAAGAAGTCAAATTGTCCCTCTTTGCAGATGACATGATTGTATATTTAGAAAAACCCATCGTCTCAGCCCAAAATCTCCTTAAGCTGATAAGCAACTTCAGCAAAGTCTCAGGATACAAAATTAATGTGCAAAAATCACAAGCATTCTTATACACCAATAACAGACAAACAGAGAGCCAAATCATGAATGACCTCCCATTCACAATTGCTTCAAGGAGAATAACATACCTAGGAATCCAACTTACAAGGGATGTGAAGGACCTCTTCAAGAAGAACTACAAACCACTGCTCAGTGAAATAAAAGAGGACACAAACAAATGGAAGAACATACCATGCTCATGGATAGGAAGAATCAATATCATGAAAATGGCCATACTGCCCAAGGTAATTAATAGATTCAATGCCATCCCTATTAAGCTACCAATGACTTTCTTCACAGAATTTGAAAAAACTGCTTTAAAGTTCATATGGAACCAAAAAAGAGCCTGCATTGCCAAGACAATCCTAAGCCAAAAGAACAAAACCTTTTACATTTTATTACTAATTTTTGAGTCTTTTCAATTACTGCTTTCCACCTCAAGTTATTTTCTACTTGGCATTATGTTGGATCTGTGTATTGATTTGAGGAGAATTGACCTTTAACAAGATTTTTTCTTCTTATACACAAACATGGTATCTAGCTCCACTTACTTAGAAAATCTTTAATTTCTCACATCATAGTTTTATAGTTTTCAATGTTTGAATTTTGCTCCTACTTTGTTAAATTTTTCCAGAAGTGTTTTTGTGATAAGTACTTCATAATACATTATTACTATTTTTGCTTTAACCTGTCAATTATCGTTTAAACTATTTTAATTGTGATACAATACACGGGAAAATATTCTGTGTTAACCATTTTTAAGTGTACAAGTCACTAATGTTACATATATCACATTGTTGTGCAAAGAATATCCAGAATGTTTTTATCTTGCAAAACTGAAACTCTAAACACTTAATGACAACTCCTGATTTTCCTCTCCCTTTAGCCCATGGCAATGACCATTCTACTTTTAATTTTCATACATTTGACTCTTTTAGATTTCTCATATGAGTGGAATCATACAGTATTTGCCATTTTGTGACTGGCTTACTTCACTTAGCATAACGTCCTCAAGGTTCATCCATGTTGTAGCATGTGACAGGACTTCTTTCCTTTGAAAGACTGAATAATATTCCATTGTGTGTGTGTGTGTGTGTGTGTGTGTGTGTATAACATTTTATTTGTTCATTCATTCATTGATCGACATTTGAGTTGCTTATATCTCTTGGCCTTTGTGGATAATGCTTCAATAAATGTGGGTGTGTAAATATCCCTTCAAGATCTTTCTTTCAATTCCTATGGATAAATACCCAGAATAAATACCCAGAATAGGGATTACTGGATCGTAGTTGATAACTATCTTTTAAAGACATTTTTTAAATAGTAAAAGAAAATAAATTGTAATTATCTACATATTTAGCATTTTTGGCAACTTTTATTCCTTTGTATAAATTCTAGTTTTCATCTGATATTATTTTATCTCTGCCTGAAGTAGTTCCTCTAATAATTCTCATTGTGTATATCTGCTGGCAATGAATTCCCTAAACTTTTATTGTCTGAAATATTTAATTTTGTATTTATTTTTAAAATATACTTTTATGTAGAGAATTCTGGGTTGATGTGCCTTTATTTTCTTCTTAGAATGAAATATCAGTGGTTATTCTTTTTGTTTCCCTGGTTAGCTCTATAAAATGCAGAAGAGTCCTACACAAGAATGTAAGTACCAGAGAATGAGATCTTTAGAAGTCGTCTTGGCTACAAACATTTATCTTTTGGTTCCCAAAGAACCAAATCCTCACCATATGCAAAATACAGTTGTGCCCTGCTAAAGCCTCCCAGATGTTTCATCCATTGAAACATTAGCTCAAAGTCCAGAATCTCATTATGTAAATCAGATGTAAGTGTGGATGTGTCCCTTAAGATATTACTCCTTAAGGACATCTCCTCTTGTACAGTTCCTCTTTATCTGAACTAGAGAGAAGTTATGTGAGCCAAATGCACCAAACATACTGTGGCTGGAAAGGCACAGAATATTTGCTATTGATCCTCCTGTTCAAAAAAGGGTGAAATTGGAGGCATATAGGAGTTACAGTTACAGAATTTCTAAAATGCAGCATGGCAGTAGTTGACTGCTACTTAAGACCCAAGACCTGGGAGTAATATGCCATAGCTCTTAGATCCACATTCTTGGCTCTTGGTTGGTCTTCAGAATCATCCTTCCTATGCAATAAAACGTTTCTCATATTTGCAGCAGAGTAGTTTTTTCTGCCTGCTTTCTGCTTGTAGAAGTCTGGGAGTCCAAAGGCCTCTAATCGCTTTGTAGTGTTTCTGTGTCTTTCAGTTCACATAAGTAGTGTTTCTGTCAATAAACATCTTAAATACTTTGTTCATTAGATAAAAGCCACATCCAAAAATCTCTTTGAATTAGGCCATTCTCTACCTTGAGCTTCTGGTGAGATTGCTGAAGGACAATCCTCTTTAGATTTTTAGACTTCCTGTTATCTGACTGAATGGTTCTTCAAGTCATAATCCTTAGTCGTCCTAAGGTCTTAATAAAGAATTTTACAGTTATATTTTTGGCCTTATCTTTTGACCGTCTTTTATTGAGGGTGTCCTAGCTTTGGTCTTTACCTGGAAGCCCTTTCTTCATTTTGTCATCATTTGTCCTCTGGACATTCATATGCAGCAATTCCAGGATCTTTTTTGTTTAACATTGTTTTCTTTAGATTATCTTTATCCTCTCACGTTTTAATTTTAGCAGTAGGGATAAAGAAGGTAACACTTTCCAAAAAATCCAGTGATACCTTCAAGACTATCAAATGATATGATTGTCACTTAATATTAATATCTAAAAACAACCAGCTATAATTATTGCTTAATTAAGGGAGAACCATAATGGTCAATAATAATTTTGATGAATAAAGTAAATTGTTGAGCTTAGATAGGGATTTTTGAAGGTTTTGTTTTGGGATATACTGATGACAGAGGCAGGAATAGGTTATCTTTAACATTAGCAGCTTGTTTTGTGCTGATTACAAAGGACTGATCATTAAAGTGAGGTTTCAGTCAGTGGTTAAACAGGTTTAAAACAAGTTCTAGAATTATTTGTTATTACAGATTTTATTTTCAAACTATGTAAGCTCTAAAGAATTTCAAAGTCACACTGTCAGTATTCTAACTTCTTTATTGTTAAAAATTTGTTTTAAATCCCTTTACTATCTTAACTTTTCTTTTTAAACGTTTATCCTTTCCTTCATGCACCCAGGCAAATTTCTTCAAATTCATAATATCATTAGACTATTTGCATTCACTTTTCCCAGCTCTTTTTTTCCTAACAATCTTTGTGAAACAAACAAAATCCATAGTAAGTCTTTCATTTATTTGGTTTTGAGCAGCTCAATCCATGATCCTTCTTCTTCAGCTCTGAAATAAGTTTAGATAGGTCTTTGGGTCACCACACTCTACTTTGAAAGATAAATATCATGCTATGACATTTTGCTTGAGAATAAAAATGTGATAATATTAATCACGTATTTCTAAAGTTTTCAATATGGATATAATACAGGCCAGAAAAACAATACAAAGAGACAAAAATAGGGGTCACCAAACTTTCCGTAAAAGGCCGCATGATAAATATTTTAGATTTTACAGGCCAAGGGAAAAAAATCTAGGATATTATAAAAGCACTTATATAACACTAAATAAAAATATTTATGAATTATTTCATTGATGAAATTTAAAATATGATAATGATTTAGCAAACATTTTTGTAATGTAGATTTACTAATGGGAGGAATTGAGTTTTTTTGTTAGGGGAGCCAACACTTCACTTAATCGAGTTTTGATGTTAGTGTTTCTGTCTTGAAAATTGATTGCAAATGTTCATCTGTTAATGCAGATATGTAATGATATTTTATGTATTTCATCTTTGGAAAGATCTTTTCACACAGATAGTTACTACCAGATACAGATGTCAATCCACAAACATATGATTTTAATTGAGCATAGTCATCATTGGGAATGCATTCAAAAAATTATATTAGATTCTTCTCTTAATATTTACCTTTTAGCATGTCATTATATTATAATTATTTCCAATTGAAGATGATATGGCAATTCCTCAACTGCACAACTGGAGTTGGAAGTATGGAAATTCCCTTTGCACAGATATTCAAGGTCAGAAAAACAATCCTGGAAATGTAGATTCAGTTTGGAAGTTATACATGTTGCAAATTTTTGTGTGCCTGGAGGTCTCGCTTTTTTTTTACTTTTGGTAAATGTAATAAACAGCTAGACTTATTTGTGATTCAAACAAAGTTAGTTGTTATTAAAATAATTGTACCACACTATAAGTGTTGCATATAAACACTGTAATTTTAGATTGAATTCATTAAGACACATTATGAAGTCTGCAGCAAAAGCTGCTCTCCAAAGCATCCAGTATTTGCCAATGGTGGTTAAGGGTGGTCCTTCTCATTCAGAAAAATTTCGATCTCAATCCTCACCTCAAAAATTCACGATAAAACTTTACCACCATGAAATTATCAAACTGATAGGAAAATCAGGATATTCGGTTCCTGCTTGTGACAAAAATTCACAGAACTGATGATAGTTATGAAAGCAAATGAAGCTCACAATTGAAACTACTAGTCAATAACATAAGATTGACTTAAATATCTTCTGCAAATTACTAGCTGTTGAATAACACAGTATACATCTAGAGTCTTTAAGTACTCTACATTTTCACAAGCTTTGTAAAATTGTCTTTCTCCACATACATTGTTACCAATGTTAGTGGGTAAAATTTGCAGATTCCACTTCAGTTTGTACCAAGTTAATGTTTTCCCAAATTATTTGAAAATATTATTGCCAGTATTTGTTCCACATAGACTATTTGTAGAGGCTAATTCTTTAGTCACCTCAAAAGTCAGCATGACTCGTCCAGTGAACAAGGACTGAACAGTGTTAGTAATCTTTGTCCATTCATCAAGAGGCAAAGAAAGTCACTCAAAATCATTTACATTGTCTTTAAATTCATAATTGATATTGCTCTCAGTGTTCTTCACTCTTTGAGCAAACGTTCTCACCAAAAGTCTAATGGTATTAACGTAAAACCATTTAATGGAAACTCCATTCTTGGCTCCCAGGCTGTACAATAATAGGTGATCTCCAAGCAAAAATATTTACCAAAGAAGTGTCTTTTGATTAAAATGCAGCCAATTACCAGGCTCACAGTCCTGGAAGAATACAGTTTAGATCAATGTGACTAACCTTTCTTTAAAAATAGTTACATCTCTTTAAAGAAAGAAATACACTCACAATCTCTGAGAATTGATTGATAATGTTGTTTTCATGATGCTATTTATGTACAGTAATCAAGGGAGGCATTCGTTCTTATAATTCTTCTATAATTGTAAAATCCAAAATATAGCTGGAAATTAAATGGAAACAATTTGACAAAACCAATGATATTCATATAAAATTAACTTAAATGTGACAGATGATTTCTTTTCCTGAAACTAAACTGTTGCTTGTTATGAGAGTGTAATTCTAACTCCTACAGTATATTAAAAAATATTTAACATGTCTTCATTTCCATGATAAACAGATTCCCCCAAGGTCCTTCTCTCTTTTCAAAAAACTTAATTCATATGGTATAACTTGATATAATTTGGCTTTTACTTTGTGTAAATGCATCAGTTAAGTATTATGTGGGTGTCTGTTCTCTCATGAGCCTACACAAGTAAGGTGGTATCATTAGAGCTTCCACATAAAGAAATACAGACCGGAAAGCAGTATGGGTGCTTATGCAACTGATGATTTTTAGATCACGATCGACATGATAATAAAACAGTTAAGTAAACAATCTAAAAACAATATTCAGACCACATAGAGCCTCTGATGAAAAACTCATGTAGATTGCATTAGTGCCAATTATACATAGAACAACATAGACCATCATTTCAAAAGGTAGTTATCTATATTTGATGGTCGGTTTTTCCTTGTATTGAGGTGACTCTGAAATAGACCAACTGCTTGGTAAATCAACTATTTTATTTTAGTTTAGTTTATTATTTTATTTTCCATAAGTTATTGGGATAAAGGTGTATTTGGTTACGTGAGTAAGTTCTTTAGTGGAAACTTATGAGATCCTGGTGCACCCATCATCCAAGCAGTATACACTGCATCATATTTGTTGTCTTTTATCCCTTGCCCCCCTCCCACTTTTCCCCCCAAGTCCCCAAAATCCATTATATCATTTTTATGCCTTTGTGTCCTCATAGCTTAGCTCCCACATATCAGTGAGAACAAATTATCTTTGGCTTTCCATTCTTGAGTTACTTCAATTAGAATAATAGTCTCCAATCTCATCCAGGTCATTGCAAATGCTGTTAATTCATTCCTTTTTATGGCTGAGTAGTATTCCATTATATACATACACACACACATATATATATATGCCATAGTTTCTTTATCCACTCATTGATCAATGGGCATTTGGATTGGTTCCATAATTTTGCATTTGTGAATTGTGTTGCTATAAACATGAGTGTGCAAGTATATTTTTCAAATAATGACTCCTTTTCCTCTGCATAGATACCCAGTCGTGAGATTGCTGGATCAAATGGTAGTTCTATTTTTAGTTCTTTAAGGAATCTCCACACTCTTTTCCATGGTGGCTGTACTAGCTTACAATCCCACCAGCAGTGTAGGAGTGTTCCCTGATCACTGTATCCATGCCAACATCTCCTGTTTTTCTATTTTTGATTATGGCCATTCTTGCAGGAGTATGATAAGTTTTGATTATGGTTGTTTTTTGCAGCAGTACAGTGGTATCACACTGTGGTTTTGATTTGCATCTCCCTGATCATTAGTGACATTGAGCATTTTTTCAAATGTTTGTTGACCATTAGTTTATCTTCTTTTGAGAATTGTCTATTCATCTTCTTAGCCCACTTTTTGATGGGATTGTTTGGTTTATTCTTATTGATTTGTTTGAGTTTTTGTAGATTCTGAATATTAGTCCTTTGTCAGATGTATAGATTATGAAGAGTAAATCAACTATTGACCCTTCTTTAGGCAGTGTGGTTTATATTCTGAAAATGGCTCACAGGTTTTGAAAAAAATTACATAAAAACCTTATAATTCTATAATTTTCTTTCCATCACACTTTCTCAGCATTTTTGCCATAAAATTTTCTTAAACTAAATGAATTTGAATAACTGCTTTGTGATTTACTTAGGAAAATTGCTTATGTATCTGTTTCCTCATTTGCAAAATAAAAATAACAAAACCTTGTTCATAAGATTGTTTAAAGGACTCAATGAGAAACATTTGAAAGTCCCTGTAATCTGGCAGATGTCAGAAATATGAGTTTCCTTCCTTTCTTGACACCAGTGAGTGTAGTAGAAAAGTAATAGAAATAACGCTTTAGCTAATTTTGGTTAGAAATCACCATGACCTTTGTCTCTACAGATCCATGAATAGATGAGTTTTAAAGACTGATTCATTCTTCAAAGTCTTTATTAATTCAATGGCATAATAAAAACCTCACAGATACAAGCCATCTTTTTATATCTCACATTTTGACACCATATCAAACCCTTTTCCTGGTACCATTTAACTCACTCAATTGAGAAAGACTGCATGCTTAGACTGCTGAAGACTTTTATTCCTTTCACACACAGTTAACACTGGGAATAAGTGCTGTGCAATAGTATAGATGATGTAGTGTAAGGTAGAATAGCACTTAACCATGGCATAAATTCAATTATAATTGTGTCTTATAATTGGGCAAAAACTAGATTCTAATTTTAGTTTATATAATTACTGTGGTAAAAGATGTATTATAATGTTTAAGTACTGAGATTTTTTTTCCTGGGTTTTTGCATTCCAATTCTCTGTTATAGTTTTGTCTTCCCATAGTGGTTTTCTGTCCTATCCTCCCTTTATAAAGTTGCAACACACATTTTTAAATGCAATTTCTGCATAGTTCTCTTTTCTATGAAAGAGCAAACAGTCCAGCTAGGAAAAGAGAACAGTATCAGCCTTTAGATAGTGTGGGCGAAACTGAGAGTCACTTCCCTTTCAGCTCAATTTTGATTTCAAGTTACTTAAACTCTACCTGAAAACGATTTTGTGTCATATATTTATATGATGTAAACATCATCCACATTAAAAATGTTAAAGCCTCAATGTCTTCCTTAAGTATTTATGAAAATAAAACAAGAAACTATTTCTGATTATATTATCAATATTGAGAAGGAATGGTCAGCAAGTATGTAACATTTTATAGTCTTTGATCAAGAAAAGAGGAAGGTAATTTGAAAGGGTTTGTATTTCTAACCTTATCTGCTGGAATGTGTGTGTTATCTGTTGGACTATATGTTTTAAATAGCTCATTTGTTAAAGAGCCATTAAAACTATGAGTCTGAAAATAACAAAGGAATTTAATACTACTTAATAAATATTTTAAGGTTAAAAATAAGTGTTACATTTTCTTTAGTGTCATATTTACAAAGTTTCATCTCTTATTTATATCTCACAGTTTCAACACTTTACTGCAAACTTTAAATACTCATGGCAGGAACCCAGAATGAACAAAAGAGTTTGCATGTCTTTATTTCCATGATAAATTTTCCCAAGGCCCTTCTCTCTTTTCACAAAACTTAATTCATCGGGTGTAACTTGATATCATTTGGCTTGATACCATGTTCTATGTTTGTCTTTCGTGAAGTTCCAGTCGTATCTGGATAAACATTTTCTCTCTTTTTAAAACCATTTGACAGAATTACATGCACCGGATTTTCATTCCTTCAATGTGTTATCACAATCTTGTTTTTAAAAGTTATTCGATCTCTAAGATCTAATGTACTTTAAGAAGTTCTTTTATTTGTGTTTTTGGTAATCTGTTTTTTTGTGTGTGTGTGTTTTGTTTGTTTGTTTGTTTTAGCAAAACCTGAAAACTTCTTTGACTAAAAGAAACTTGCCTTGACAATAAATAAAAGATTATTTAGCTCTTATTCAAATTTTAAAAGACAAGTTTTGAAGTCAGTCCTTTTTATTCTGTTATTTGGTACTTATAGTAATACATTAAATTAATTCAGTCTTTAGATTTTAGAGGACTCTTAGAAATATTCCTTTCTTAAAGCATGCACACTTTTTACAGTCATTGTGGCTATTTTGTAATAAAGAAATGAAAGTGTGACTTGTTTGTAGTTACATAGTCCTGATGAGTGGAAAACGGGTCCTCCGATTCTCAACTCACCTCTTTCCACAAGACTTACTGCCACATCTGACCTCCCACACTTGTTTTTGTTGCAAGATTTCCTTTTCATGTCCCTGGGTAAGCAAGGGTAACACAGCTCTCTGTGTTTTTGCAGCTTAGGGAAGTGAAATGAAGGGGTCATCAGGGTCAAGATGACAGTGGGATACTCAGTGCTTTCCTCACCAGGCTGCTGGTCAGCCCTTTCAGCCCTGCTGCCTTTGAAAACACACTTGAAAGTAACTCCTTCCACTCCAAGTGTTCAAAGATGAGCAAATCTTGTGGCGTTTACTAAACATAGTCATCAGCTTCACGTGATCAGTTTGCAAAGAGAAAAGAGTGTGTAAGAGAAAAGAGTGTGTGTTAATGTGTCTTCCATGGCCTTCAGAATGTAGTGAAAAAGAAAACATGTAATCACAAGTAATTAATAAATATCTATGCAGATAAAGGAGATACATGGATGGGGGTGATTAGTGGTTACCCCATTTCCTTTTGTCTGAATTATTGACAAAATGGTTTTTTCACAAATAAATGGAAGAGCATATTAAAATTTCTCCACAATTATTTTCAACCCTCAAACTGTATTGTTAGAAAAGTATTTTTATAAAACCAGTAAAGGCACTTGAACTTGTTTACAGAACTAACCTATTTAGAATGAATACTACAAAAACATGCAAAAGAAATGTGTGTTGTTCCGAAACTAAAGCTCAGGAACAATATAAATGAAGAAACATCAAAGTAAGAAATGTTATCTCAACCAAATGTGAGTCACTTCCCATAACGTTGCCTATTGGATTTTAAAACTTGGGGTCTCTCCCATATGGGTAGCAATTTAGAAAGCAGCACTGTGTCCCAAAATATTTTCTTTCCAGAAAAATATCACTAAAATACATCTTCCTAGTAGAATCCCTGCTAATAAAATCAGAATATACCAGATAATTGTAGTAACTAATGAAGTCGTATTTTCTATGGATACTAGCAAATTTTAGTAACTAAAGACTCATGTGCAATAAATATCCTAGGCAATTGAAGTCCTATAACTTTAAACTCATGCATGTTTTTAAAGAAAATTCTAGCATAAAGTATTGATTTTATAAACAATAACATCTTTATACAGATTCATGGCATTTTGCCATTCAATTTTTTTCCATATGTAATATTTTATTTGCTGAACTATCAGAATTTAAGTGCTGTGCAAAACAAATATTTTCTGAAATTCACTTTACGATTTAAGATAAAGGTCACTCCTCTTCTTCCCCACTCTTGTGTCCATCTATTTTTGTACAAATCATTCAAATAAAAACTATTTAGACTGAACTGAAGTTAAAGAATAAAGGAAGAATGGTTATGGTTGACAAAGGCAGCCTCTGTCCCATTACCATTTTTCCTCTAAGTCAGCTTTTTGTACTATACTTTACTCAGATAAATGCCCAAAAATACGATTCCTAGATCCCATGGTGGTTACAGGTTTAGTTGCATCAACAAATGCCAAACTGTTTTAAAGAGTGTTTGTATGTTTTTTACATTCCCTTCAGCAATGTATGAGTGATCCTGCTTCTTCGTATGCTTGTTAACATTTGATGTCACTATTTTTTATTCTATTTATTCTGAGAGGTATGTACTGATATTTCACTTTGGTTTTAATTTTTATTTCCCTCATTGCTAATGATGTTTTCCTATACTTATTTGCTCTCTCTATATGGGATGGATATATATATATATATATATATATATATTCATATCTGTTATCTGTTTTC
>NW_020257887.1:0-22629 GCF_003255815.1 Theropithecus gelada
TGCAGCCAGGGTGATGGAGTGAGACTCTGTCTCAAAAAAAAAAAAAAGTTGTTGCAAAGACAAAGCTACTATTCAAGCACTCATCTGAGGTGCTAGGAGACCCCGAGGCTTTGTGGCAGGGGCCAGGAGGGCCCTGTCTGCCCAGTTATACTTAGGAACTCAGAATTCGAACTCTTGCTACTGCTCCCAGGGCAGGATCTGCTTACCAATTCAGCCATTTTCTGAGTTTTCATGGCACTTTGAGGACAGTATTTATCATACTGTTTTGTGCATTGGGAGTTCCTATGGCCAAAAACTGTTTCTTATTCATTTTCAAATCTCTAGCTCCTAACCCAAGGCATTACACCCCAGAACTAATAGCTATCATTTATTGAGTACTAACTTAGGCACTAAAAACAGGTACTCTACATATATTAATCTCACAATGACCCAACAAGGTTAATGCTAATATTTCCATTTTGTAGGTGAGGAAACTGAGGCTAAAGACCACAGCTCTACCAAAGCCTCTGCTCTTTCTTCAAATGAATGAGTGAGTCTGGGGCGATTGCTCTGAGTGAGAGTAGGCTAGAGTGGGTTCAGGGCATGCAGGAGCCCCCACACAGCTCATTCGTGGAGGTGTCTAATCATCTAATCAGCTATGCTAATTGATTGTCATGTTTGCAATATCAGATGCATGCTTAATTAGCACATGAACCCTCCTGTCAGATATTCCTGGAGGGGCTCTGCGAGCCAACCCAGGCCCAGCCGTAGGAGCCTGCTGCTTTCATGGAAACAGGGTGGGGAAGCATGATGATCCCAGTATTGACAGAGATCCTGAGAACAGGAACGTCCACTGCTTCGTAGTGTGGGAAGCAGATTCAGGATGAAGCCCTCTCTAGAGGATGTGTCCAGTATCCTCTGCCTCAAGGCCCTTGGTTCATCGACCTCTTCCCTACAGCCTTTGGATTTTGCACCACTCTTTGAGGCCTCTGTGCTTTTTTCTCCTGCTTCTGCCCTGGTCTTCCTCTCCCTAGCAAATCCTTACTCACCCTTAAGGGCCCAGCTCAAATGTCACTTCCTTTGTGGAGTTCTCCCTGGCTCCCTTGCTACCAGCAGAGGGGCAGGATCAAATGCTTCCTCTTCGGGCTTGCTCCTATAGTACTTGTACCTATCTGACTCTAATGTGAGTCTCTTCAAATTACAGTGTTTTTGATGTGTTTTTCTCCCCCTGCCAGACGCAGGGCTTATTAAGGCAGAGACCACAGTCTTCAGCATCCGGCACAAAGTGCAGCCTGTACGAGACACTCAATACATTTAATTTGTTGAATTAAACTGAATGCTAGGTTGAGGTTTCATTGCAGGTGAGAACTGAGCAAGTGTAAACTTCCAGAACTCAGCAGCTATTTTATTAGTGATATGCAAAAATAGGTATGGCGTCTTTGAAATCTTCCCAAGGATTCTGTGATCCTTATTTTTCCTTTTCACAATAATCCCCTCCTACATGGGGAAAGGGGGGATAAAATCCCAGTTTGGCCCCAGCCTGGGGAGAATCTTGGCATTAGGCTGGGGGGTCATGGTGGGAGGAGGCATGGGACTGAGGCCTAAAGGCCATCAACCAGACTGCAAGCTGCCTGAGTGCAGGGTGTGACTTCCGCTGTCTCCCACGCATCTGGCCACTGCTTCGCCTGGAGTGACTCAGGACTGGGGAATCAGGGGTGGGCAGCAGTGCAGAAAAACCCATCTGCGCCAGCCTGGGGCTCACTCTTCTTACTACCTCATGAGGCCATGTGGAGTGTGGACTGTTGCTGCTGTCCTGGTCCCCCAAATGCCACAACTGCTGACTTCTGATGTAAATAGTGTACATTTGTTTATTACTTTGCAGCGAATTTGCATTAACTTCTCTGAATGACAGACATATAGAAATTCCCTGATATGACCTCACTTCCACACCCCAAAAAACCACAGTGGTCCCTATACCTCTGTACTCAGGGACTCCCAACCCAGGTGGGCAGAGAAAAGGGGGTTTCTGAGGAGCCTTGGATCAACCAGGCACCAGCCTAGGAGGAAGGGATCCAGGAATCCCACTACCCTGGAGCCCACTGCTCTGGCTTCTCTTCCTTGTCTCTGGGGATTGTGCGGGGTGAGGGCATGGGGGTTTGTGAAATGTCTTACTGATTTTGCAATTCAGGCTAGGGAGTCATTTGGAGAAAATCGGATGAAGAGTAGGGTAAAGGGGAAAGAGGGGCTTTGTGACTTAGGTGGACTTTACGGGACAGGAAGCCACACCCCGAGCCTTACAAGGCAAGCTGGAAGGGGCTGCCCAGCTGCAATGGGGATGAACCGATGCAGACTGCTCAGTGTAGCCACCTGCTGGACACATGGAGCCATAGCGTTCCGCTCCATGCTTCTTACCCTGCTGCTGCGCCTGCTCTTCTTTCTTCCTTCTTTCTCTTCCTTCCACCTAGTTCCACCCCCGCCCCCACACCTGCTTTCCCTCTTCCCTCAGGTGTGACTACCAAGATGCATCTGTCTTGGCCCAGCGCTGGGGACTCTGAATTTCCTCCTTTGGTGATGACTGAAAGGGAACAGCCACCTCTGGTTGAGGCCAGAGAGAAGGCTTTTCATCTCCATGCTCAGTCTCTCCACCTTCTCGCTTGGCTTGCTGGGACCCTGCACTTAGCTGCGATCAGAGACCATTGAATTTATTGTCCAAACTGGGATACTTCTGAGAGTGAAGGGTGTGTGTGCTTGCTATTAGTAATTATGCAGAGACAACAGGTGTAGACCAGAATTGTCCCAGGCCAGCGGGGACTCATGGTAAGCATAGTTCCCAGGGTCCCCCGGCCTCTTTGTCCCCGCATCAGGTGTGGAAGGCTAAGGCGGCCAGCAGAGGCTGCTGCGGCACTTGTTATGTGCCTTACTATCTAAAAAGCTCCTTTTGCCATGCTGGGACTGTGGTGGGTGAAGTTGGTTGTCATACAGGGCTAAGGTCCCCCGAGTAGTGATTGTACCAGAGAATGAAGCTTTGCTCACCTGGGCCTGGTGCACAATGGGATAAGAAAGCTGCCTGCTTCCTCTAGTTTGGGTCGGGTACACAGCCCAAAGCCCCTGGGCCTAGCTTCTCAGAAACTCCCCATCATCCAGGATTGGACTGTGCCTTTCCTGAATTCTGACACTTCTTGTTCCTGCCCCTTCAGGCAAAGACTGGACAAGCAGTTTCCTAGCACTGCCAGCTCTGAGGCTGGTGCCTTTCTGGGGGGATTATTGGCCTTCCTGGATACATTGGCGAGAGGGCTCATGGGTCGGCCAGAGGATGCCCTTGCCAGAGGGGACCAAAGGAATGCCTGACAGTTTTTCTGCCTTTCAGGGGGGAATTCGGACCAGCCTTGGAGTCCTGTGAAGGAGAAGTGCTCCTGGAATCTTCTAGCCCTTCCTCTTCCCACCCAGTTCTAACTGGCAGAAAGACCTCATTTCCTCTTCCCCATGTGGGATCCCTTGACCCCTCTTGCAGTTGGGAGACCTTGATCCTTGCGGGAGGAAGGGGTTGCTGTACCAGGATGGGGTCCCTCACTCCCCTGCCCAGGGGAAGCATGACCTGCTGAGCTGGAGTCTGGCCCCCCGAGCTGTTGTGGCCTGACAACCTGTGGTTGCTTGCCCAGTACCAGCCCCTCGCTCCCATCTTCTCTCCCTGCTCACCGGAAGGGAGAGGCCAGTATCAGGCTTTCCAGGCTCCGTACTGGTGATCATACCATGGCAAAGGGTGGTGTCTCACACGTGCTGTGGGAGAGCTGCCCTGCCTAAGCAGAGAATTCTGGAGCAGCAGTGGGTATCCCAGGCAGCCACAGGGATTGCCATGGCAACATGCGAGGCAGCAGCAGCAGGAGACTGGATGAAGCAGGCCCTCTTCTAGGCTGGAGCTGAATTCCTGGGGTGGTCAGGAGAGGGCTGGAGGGCAAGAAAGAGATCCATAAACCCACAGGTGCCCCTGACCCAGGGCAGTGTGCCTTTGCTCATGGCCCCTTGTCAGCGGAAATCCCACACTCCCTGGTACATGTCTGTTAGGCGACCAGCCTGGGCAGAGGGCCTGTTGGTGTGTGGAGAGGGGGAAGGGGAATCAAACTGAATGGCAGAGATTTGTTTTCTCAGTACCTCTGAAGAATAGAAATGGGTTTTAGGCTGCGCCAGCCTGCGTTTCTACCTGGGGGACTCTGAGCCATCAAAGTTAACCTAGACTAGTAACTGGAGATCAATTACTGACCTGTAATATGCTTTCCAACTTCCCATTGTAAAAAACAGCCTATTTGGAAAAAAAATAAATGGAAGATAAATGGAAGTGCTTTCCTTGGTCTCTGGTGTGATTCCCTCCCTCCCCAGTTGCCTTTGCCCACTCCTCACTCGTTACCTCTACTCAATTAGCCAAGGTTGGGTTAACCCCTCAAGAGCCAGGATTTGGGTGAGAGGGGACTGCTGTCACCTTCTATAGGCACGCCCTCCTCCCAGCACGGTTCTCGGGAGTGCAGAGCAGGCCAAGTCCAGAGCCTGCCAACCTCCTCCCCACCCTCTCTCTCACTGCCAAATCTGACTTTGATTAGCGTGTGGAGGGGGAGGAAAGCAGGAAAATAGAATATTAAAATCTTAATTCAATTTAAAACACTGTCATTCACAGGCATGCCAAACAGTGAGATGACTAATTATTATGCAAATGAGGCAGATAGAAAAGTGATTAATAATTGCACAAATTAAAAATTATTGTAAACATCCTGTGACGAGTGATAAGTCCGATGGAGAGGCGAGAGCGGTGGGCCGGGGAGGCCATGGCGGAGCTGGCTCTTGCATCCTTATTCTCTCATTAGAGGGATTTAATTAGCGCCTGATGATGGGGCTGCGTGCTGCCAGGGGTGGAGGAGTTGGTGGCCAGGGCCTGGGCAGTCTGTGCTGGATCCTTGGTTTCTCTCCGGTTCCTCCTCATTGCTCTGTGGCTGGGGCTGGAGCTGGCTGCGCAGGAGGAGGGGTGGGTTGGGGCTGGGGAAAGGCTGGCCACCATAGAGGAGCAGGTGCTGTGCAAAGCTTCTCTGCCCCCTTCCACTGGCCTTTTGCCCGCTGCTGCCTCTGTCCTGCAAGTCCTCAGGTGTGGGTCAGGGATGACAGTGAGGAGGCCCCTGGGTGGGGAGCTGTGGGCACATCCTGATTCAGCTGGGCAGATTCTTTGGGGTTTAGTGAAGGGACACACGGGGCATGCCCCCGGTGCTGCCAGGTCCCAGGGAGGATGGACAGGTACATGATGCTGCCTGGGGCCTCACGGTTGCCTTGGGTCCAAGTTTCCCTGACTCTGCTGGGCACACAGAAACTAAATCACTGTCCTGAGCCAAGTGACTTGCCCTTACCCATGTTCAACCTGCATCCAAGCGCTTCGCAGCAGGGAATGCTTAGGAGCCACTTTGGCTTGGGTGGGCATGGCTGCTGCAAGGCAGGGGACAGAGGAGGCCGAGCTCCTTGGGCCCAGCAGCACCAGGTGCTTTCCAGGGCATGCAGTCCTCCTGGACTCCTCCCAACCAAATAGGGCAGCAGCTGACATATTCTTGACAAAACATACTGGCCAGCCACAGTACAGCTTCCCCCTGCCAGTCCCCGAGCCCTGAACTCTGAGCAGGAGGGGATGGGACTGGGTCAAGGCTCAGGGAGAGGTGGCTGATGATGGGAGATCCATCTCCCTGCTCTACCCCCAGTCACCATGGACCTTAGGGAGATGGTATTCCTTGTCCAGAGAGGACCACAGAGTAAGCTGGGAGGTCAAGAGCCTGGTGAAGAGCTTTTGCTATTCAGAGGAGCAGTGGATGCTGGAAATTATGGCAGTTGGGAGGACTTCTGGATAAGGCGAAGGTGGGGATCTGACCTTTGAAAGATGTAGAGGACTCAGAAAAGAGGGTTGGTGGTGAGAAACAGAGAGAATAGGGTTATCCAAGCCTGTATCTTCTCCCTAAGAGCCCAGATTTTCCTAACAGGGCTAAGAAGCTGAGGTTTTCACAGGCCAAAGGCCCAGCCTGTGTGTCCCTGAATTTCTCTTCCTGAGACTGTGGTGCACAATTAATTTTTTTTTCCTGGTGAGAGTTTGGAGGTGAGAAAGGTTTATATTGTTTCAGGACTCACACAGTTATCCCAGGGTTAATAGCCTGCACACAGCCTTGTCACCACAGTCACTAGTGCCCTTCTTCCCACCCCCTCTCTGCCAGCCTCATGTCTTCACTCTGGTTCCTGGGTTTCTCTAGTCCCTTTCTGATTCCTGGAGGAGGAAAGTTCTTTCCTACTGGGACTGCGAGTCCGCCCCTCTGACTTCTGACTGACGCTTCCTGGACTCTGAAGGCTCTCCCTTCGCTGTGAACTGTTCAGCCATAGCTGCCAACCTTCAACAAACTGCCTTCTCCATCTCCTCTCTTGGCCCACTCCTGACTCCTGCCCTATACTACCCTGAGTCCCTCCCCGCTCCTGGCTTCTTATTCTGTTTTTCTTTTGTTTTGGTTCTTCTGGGGCTCTGCTGAGGCAGCAAACGGTGATGGGGTGTGGTACTGATTCTGTGTTTACCTTGGACAAGTTACGCCACCTCTCTGTTTCCTCATTGTTATAACTGGGAAAATACTACAACCTCATGGAGTTTTTCACTTACCCTTTCCCATCTTCATCCGTTCATTTATTCAATCAAGACTTCACTTCTACGCATCCAGTGCTGGGGATGCAAAGCTGCAGACGGTCTAAGGAACGCGAGCCCTGTTGGGAAGCGGATAAAGGAACAGCACGCGCAGAGGCCCGGAGGAGGGAGGAGAATAGAAGGGTGGAGATTGGCAAGGGATTTGGGGTGGCAGGAGGACAGGCTGCACTGGGCAGTGATGGAGATGGAGGCCTTTTGTTTCCTGGAATTTCAATACGATTTTGTGGGCTCTGAGCAGGTAAGAAAGGACTTTGTTGGGGGGCGGCAGGCAGGACTAACGCTGTGTTTTAGAAAGACCATTTTGGCAGCAGTGTGGAGATGGGCAAGGCTGGAGGTAGGGTCCCCACCCAGAGGCAGCTGCTGCTGTCTGCAGAAAGACGATGAACTGCGGCCATCAGGTGTGGCTCAGGAGTCCCAGGAAGAGGAGAGAGGTTTGTCACGAGTCAGAAAAGGCAGGATGCAGGGTCTGAGTGACTGTGAGGGTGACCGAGGAGTCGTCTCGGGTGACACCTGGGTTTCTGGCATGGAGCAGTGCTCTTCTTTGAGAAGAAGGATCCAGGGAAGAAGAAGCGTTGATGATGGTGTTGCTTTGGGAATCTTGGGAATAACCACTGTGGATTTAGTTGTCCGGGATGGAGCGGGAATTGAATATCTGCTATTGAATATTTGATATTGAACATGCTGAGTTTGGCGCTGCATCTGCCCTGCCTGTTTTATTTCTCACTCTGACCGTACCTAGATCTTGAAAGGGGGCTTGACCCTATCCTGAAGCTTGGCCCTGACCTTCTGCCTTTCAACATTTTGGTTCCTGGGCACCTGCTTGCAGACTTTCTGAGATGAACTCCTCAGTTACTCAGCTGTGTCTACATTCATTCCCACAGGCTCCTGGTAGATTGGAAGAAGCCACCTTTGACCCTATGGCATTGGATTTGGGTTGTTGTTACCTCTGTTCTGTGCCATGGGGAAGAAGGCTCTTCTCTGCTGAGTCCTAACAGGGAGATACTGGCTGTAAATCCTTTCTAGATCCCTCCCAGGTGCCCATGCTCTGAGGCTACTCAGAAGGGGGTGTTGTTGCTGAGACCCCTGAGTCTCACTACTTCAAGCCTGCGTGGGCCCTTCTGACAACAGCCCTGCCTTCTATGTGCCCAGGCTGTCCCCTCACCTTGGGGGTGGAGATAAGGCCTGGGGTCTGAGTTTGAGGGGACTGACGCCTGGCAGGGCTCCTAGCAGTAAGGCGGAACTGCTTCCCTCCTCAGAGCGATTTTCCAAACCAGCTTCCCAGTCTTCTGAGGCCGCCACCACCCCTGGGAAGCACACATTTGTGGTTGCCAAACAGTCGAAGGGCAGTGGCTGTCTCTTCCAGGGCAGTGTGGGCCTGCTTCTGGCTCCCCGGGGAGGGCTGCACCCCCACCCACCTGTGCCCGTCATTAAGCGTAAGCAGTCCAGAGTGCGGTGCATGGTGGGACCCGTGAGGACCCCACCCAGAGCCCCTAGTGGTCCAGTGTCTCCTTTATGCCCTCCGCAGTTCTCACAGTGCCCTGGGAAAGTCCAGGTGTGTACTTTTGCTCTCTGGAGAGCTCCTGGTCACTTTCTAATATGTCTCCAGCAAGTCAGCACTATCAGTGTTGCCCCAATATCTCTTCGGCGGAATCCCTGTCAGGCTTCTGGCATTCATAACTACTTCCCACAGAAGCCCAGGAACACTCCAGTCGTTCCCAGTGAGCTCCCAGCAGTGCCAGGTTGCTCCCAGACCTCACAGTGGGCTTTTAGTGATACCACATTGTGTACCCAGGAGCCCCTGGTGTTCCCCCAAGAATGTTCCAGCATGTTCCCGAGAATGCGCCAACACATGGCGTCAACATTCCACGGCTCCTGCAAGATTTCCAGTAGATTCCATTACTTCTCAAGCTATCTCCACCAATGCCACCTAAGTACCTAGAGGAGAATCCGCTGTCCTGCCCACCAGGAAGGAAGAGAGGTTCTTTGCCCACTCCTCCTGCAAGACGCCTGGGCTTTCCTGCTGTGGGAGGCTGGTAGGGAAGGGAAAGGAGTGGGAATAACATTTGTCGAGTAACGGCCGTGGTGCAATAAGCTGCAAGGTGGGTGGTATCCCTGTTTTATAGATTCAGAAACTGTTACCCAGAGAGTGGAGTAATTTTTTCCAAAGGCAGTAAATGGCAGGGAGCAATCAGAGGGCAGCTCTGTCAGGTCTGACTACATCCCTGCCTGTCCAGAGCCTGCAGAGACCCAGAGAGAAGGCAAATCCCAGGGCCAGAGACACACACAGTGGGGGCTGGGGAGGGTGGGCAGTGGGCTCTAGGCTCCTTCCTTCCCTCCCTACTTCGTTTTCTCCTTTGGATTGCAGGTGTATTCGTTCCTGAGAAAGAAAGGAAAGGGGTTAGGACTGGTAGAGCCGTCCTGGTTTCTTTAGAGAGAAGCTATGGTTCCCAGGAACGTCTTGGCTCTCAGGGGACTGCAGGGGTCAGATCCATCCTCTCCAGTTTCACACGCCTACTCAGCTTCCACATTCCACATCCAGTGGCTCATCAGACCCACCTATCGGCCCAGATGACCCAGTTCCAGGGCTGGTCTCAGGGTTCTGGGCTCCCTCCTTGACCTCCCCTCAGCCCTGGGCATGGCCTCAGAGTCCATCCAGGCCCTGGGTTGTGCATCCGCCTTCCTGCCCCTTGCCCACACTCGCTGCTGCTCTCCCACTCGTTGCCTTCCCTGGCATGGGCGACCTTGCTAGTGCCAGGGGACTCTGAACAGCACCGACTCAGCAGGTGGGGCGATGGAGCCGCTTTGCAGGTGGGGGAACGGGAGCAAGGCTGGTTCTTTCCCTTCCCTGACCCAGCAGGGTCCCTTTGCCCTTGGGAGTGTGGATAGAAGGGTAGGGAACTGGACAGGGAGGATGAGGTCCAGCGCCCTGGGTGAGGGCCCTGGTGGGGGGTGCTGTGTCAGGTGGCTTGGCCTCCCCAGCAAGGACTCTGCCCCTTGTTCCAGCCTGGTGAGGGGAAGAGGAAGAAGGGCTCTGGTGCTGTGTCGGGCAGCAGCCTCCCACATGGAGTCGGGAGGGGAAAGTTGAAATGCACCTTGGCTCCTGACCATCTCTTCCCCACCCCCACCACCACCCCCACCACGGCAGACATTGTTGGAAGGCATATTAATGGAGGGGTTAGGCAGTTTGGAGACAGACTGCCTAGGTTCATGTCTTCTATCTCGTTCTAGCTAGGTGACCTTGGACATATCACTTAGGGTCTCTGAACCCCGATTTCTCCATTTATAAAATGTGGCTAATAATGTTACTTACCTGTCACATGGTAAATAATTGAAAAGGCTAATGTGAGAATGCCATTTTCTGTATGTACATGATGCTTCATACAGTCACACTGGTGCACATATGTGATTATGTGTGGACTTTCTCTGTGCTTTGCCCTTCTCCAGCTTTGCTGTCTGTCCTTGTTGCTTCCAGAAGGTTGAGAGGGAAGTGAGGGGTCTGCTCCTGACAACGCTGACTACTCAGGGGCTGAGTGCTGCCCACGAAAGTAGGTAGCAGAGGAGAGAGGACTTGGCCTAAGCAAGGGAGCCAGGGCCTTGCAGGGGAAAGGAAAAGGGGGCAGGGGGAAGGAGGACAGGGAGGGTGGCCGGGTATGGCAGGAGTCAGGGCATCTCAGAGGAGTGAAGGAGCTGGGGTGCTGCCTTCCCGCTCGGGCTCACCTGTCCAGCCCCGACACTGTCCTCCACACCAGAGACCCAGCAGTGCTTCTGCTAAGGCCCCTGGCCAGGGGGTGTGGGCCACCTGCACCTACTGCTTGCCTTTGGGGGAGATTTTTTTTGGGGGGGGATTCTTGGCTGTCTTGGGTTATGCTCCTCCTTCTGGTGTACCCTAGGCAGGGAACAGTTCGGGAAGGATGGGAGGCTGCCGTGAGGGTTATAGATGGGTTACTTCCCAGACTCCGTGAGTCTGGGGCTCCTTCTTTGAAATCTTAGTGACAGGACACGAACCCAAGAACTGTTGGCATGTGGCATCCTTGCCTCAGGAACTCTTCAGCAAGTGCTGGAGTTCACATGGCCAGCCTGAGGGAGGGGCCTCTCCTTCTGTGTTCTCTCTGAGCCCTTACCCCTCCCTGCAGCCTCGTGTCCTGGCAGGGGTGGGTGGTAGTGGGGAGGAGGGAGGGGCCTCTCCTTCTGTGTTCTCTCTGAGCCCCTACCCCTCCCTGCAGCCCCGTGTCCTGGCAGGAGTGGGTGGTAGTGTGGAGGAGAGAGGGGAGATGGTTCGCGATCTCTGGCTGCAGTGAATTTGGGACTAAGCATCATTAATGCTGACAGATGCCAACCATACTTAATTGTAGAATAACAGGACAGTCTAGGGAAAAAAAATCACTAAAAACATTGACTAGAGGCTTCAGATTTGTGCCTCCTCCCTGCACACCCCAATATGAGATAAATCTCTCTGCATTTATGGACTCTGAGCGTGTCTCAGCATCCCTGAAATGCTGGCAGGGCGGGTGGCTTGCTCTCCTCGCGTCTGGTTCCCTCTCCTCAATATCCCTGTAAAGTCAGGCAGGTGGAGGAACATGGAGAAAGAAAGGACAATGATGTGCGCAGGGCCCTATTGTGGGGAGGGGGGCCGGAATCACCCCACCACCGCAGGGATGGTGAAGAGAAAGGGTTGGGTTTATGAGCCTCTCTCCTCTCTTTTTCTTTTCAATTACAATGATACCTCAGGTAATTAACTGCTAATAACCTTGTTAATTTAAAATGGATGCTCTCCCTTCTGGCTCTCTCAGGGAAAGCTAAAGCCGCCAGGGGTCAGCAGGTTTAGGGGAGCAGGACGGGGTGGGCAGGAGAGGAGAGGATGCTGGGGGGGAGGCCCTTGTGGTGGGCAGGCAGGGCTGTGGCCGGCTGTGTGGCATGCTCTAAGGGGCCCGGCTGATGTGGAAGTCCGGAGGTACTGGGATCCCTTCAGCCCCTCCATATGCCTGGACAATACCTGGATGGGTCACCTGGGCCCCCCTACCTGGGGAAGAGAGCCTGTGACTCTCTCCAGCAAGGCTTTGCCATGGAGCAGCAGCTGCTCGGCCCGAGGCACCTCCCTGTTACGAACCACCCGGGGCCTTTGGGCTGACAATCCTAGAAACCCAGCCTGCTGAGGGTCACTTCTCCCATCCCCACTGCTTCCCAGTCACAGGGATTGGAGATATAGTCAGGAAGGGAATAAACATCTCGTTCTGAACAGTTTAGACATGTGTCAAGAGTCAGGCATCTAGACAAGGTATCTGTGATCTTTTTAGTTCAAATATATATTCGTTTGATGAACTTTTAAAGTCTAGCCCAGGTCTTAGTAATACAAAGCTGAAGAAAGATATGGTTCCTGCCTTCAAGGAGCTCATCGTCTCAGTGAAGTAAACAAATAATTACAACACAAACTGTGCAGAGCATAGGGGTAAAAAAACCCAATCTTGTAGGGTGTGGGAAGGCAGGAAAGGCGGCAGTCAGGGCAGCTTTCCAGAGGAGCGGTATTTAAACTGGGCACCGATGGAACAGGAGGAGCTCCCTAGGCTGCTAAGATGGAGTGGAGGAAGGCCCTTCCACCTGGAGGGATGGCAGGAAGCAAGAGAGGCCATGGCTGCCGGGAAATGGGCAGTAACTTGATAGGGATGAAACACAGGGAGAATGAGAAGGCAGCTGGAAAGAGAAGTGGAGCCAAGTCATGAAGGGTTGATAGGATTTTTTCCAAGAGGTGACCTCCCTTGCCCATGGGATCTTATCCCAGGCAGCTGGGGGGCCACTCCCTATGGCCTGGTGCCCAAGGAGGCTCCAACCTTGTGGGATTAGCTCCTAGAAGGTGTGGCAAGGAGATCCCTGTTCCCCTGTTCCCCTGCCCCTTTTTTTTTAGAGGACAAGGGATTTTAGAGTAAAAGAATGAGTGTTGGGGTGGGAAGGGGAGGAGAACTGGAGATTTAGAGATAAATAGATCCCTGGTTTGGTTTTTCCAAGTGGCTTCTCTCTGTCCCACAGTGCTTTGAGACCATTTTGGAGCCTGAGTGCATGACTCTTGGAGTGTGTCTAGGGTGTCTCCACCCTCCCAGGGCAAGCCACTGTTCAAAGTCGGGAATTTCTGTTCCCAGTGAGCTCCCACTCTGCTGCTATGGGTCCCTGAGCTCCGCGTGGCAGTGCCCACCATCCTTCCCCAAACCTCAGCTCCCGGAGGAGGCCTGGATGGAGGTGCCAGGAGGGACAAGAGGATCTCCAGAAAGCCCACATCTAAGATTTGGGGGCTGAGACCACCCTCGCCACCCTCAGTGGTTAGAATCGTTCGCTTCTGAGTTAGGTCCAGGCGGTCGGAGCCTCCATTCTCTTGTCCCATTCCTGTTGTTTCAATTTTTTTTTTTTCCAAGACAAACAGCCGCACAGCTCCATCTCTTAATGAAACTGTTTGATGTTAATTAATTATGCAGCAGCCTCATTTGCATTCACAGGCTGTGGCTTCCCAGCTTCTCAACCACTCTCCTCTGCCAGGAGCCCTGTATGTGCCTCAGGCAAAACAGAGACTTGATAGCGCTAGTGTCTGCCCACTCGCAGGCAACCCTCCCAGTCATTCTGCCACATCTGGAGCAGGACACAGAGCCTGGCCCCCAGGCTGGCCGCTATGCTGGGGGCATGTTGTGAACCCTTGCATCAACCAGAGAAGCCAGGGCACTTGAGTATTATCTAGTTCCTCCCCTTTACTTACCAGCTGCTGCCCTTAGACAGGCATTAACCTTAACCTGGCTTCAGTTGCCTCTTCTGTAAAACAGGAGTAACACTAATTTCATCTCAGTGGACCATGCCTTGCCTATCTTTGTGTCTCCAGTGTTAGGTACATGGAAGGGGCTAAAGAAGTGATTTTTTTTTTAATCAGATGACCTCTTTGGATCTCTTTCAGAGGTTAACTCCAGGATTCTACAGGATCCCCACTTTTAGCAGGGTCCCCAGTTCCATCTGCTGTAACCATAGGCCCTCTGTGATGGTTAATGCTGAGTGTCAACTTGATTGGCTTGAAGGATACAAAGTATTGATCCTATGTGTGTCTGTAGCTGTGTTGCCAAAGGAGATTAACATTTGAGTCAGTGGCTGGGAAAGGCAGACCCACCCTTCCTCTGGGTGGGCACCATCTAATCAGCTGCCAGTGCAACTAGAATATAAGCAGGCAGAAAAGTGTGAAAAGAGAGACTGGCCTTGCCTCCCGGCCTACATCTTTCTCCCGTGCTGGATGCTTCCTGCCCTCGAACACTGGACTCCACGTTCTTCAGTTTTGGAACTCAGACTGGCTCTCCTTACTCCTCAGCCTCCAGATGGCCTATTGGGGGACCTTGTGATTGTGTGAGTTAATATGTAATACTCAATAAACTCTCCTTTATATATATCTATTCCATTAGGTCTATCCCTCTAGAGAACCCTGACTAATACACCCTCTAACTCTAAGTGGCCACAGTATTGACGCAGCATCCACTGTGTACAGAATCTAGTTCTCATCAAGGATACCCACGAGGGCCGTGCAGGGCACACCGCGAAGGCTCTGCTTTGGAGGAGACATGGTGGGAAGATGGTGGCTGCTTATGGCTTGAATACTAAGCACATGGTGGAGCGATAAGGCCATGTCCTGTGCCGAGGACCACGGTCGGGGGAATGGACAGTGGTTGTTGAGGCAATTTAAGTGGCAGAGCCGTATGCCCTTGAAATCTCCGTAGGTGTCAGGCCAGGTGGGAGGAATCATGTTAAGAAGGCACCTGAAAGGGCAAAATGCACACTGAGTTACAGTGGATGGAACCTGAGCTGTCCTTCATGGCAGAGTAGAAGGTGGGAGGGGGTCGCCAGGCAGTGAATCTCAAGCTTTCTGGGGAGATGTCGTTTAGCTACAGATCCCTTTCCTGGAAAATGTGCATGTGCACCTCCGAACCCCAAGCGCAATGAGGTCTGCTTCAGGCTCCTGGGTCTGAGGTAGAGGATTCCTGCCTGGTCTGGGCAAAGACATGTGGGCTTTAGAAAAACCAGACAGGAAGAGAGGGCCACAGGGACAGTGGGAGCCAGATGGCCTGCCCAGGGTCTGTGTGGGAAATCCGAGGGGACCTCCTAGGAAGACAGAACTCGCTGTGGGAGAGGTTTTGTCTGGAGATGGAGCACTGATCCTGGGACCGCGAGGGTAAGCAGGCTGTGACCTCAGAACACAGGAGCCAAAGGGGAGAGGGTCCTGACATGGCACTGGGGGCAGAGGTAGGAACAGCACCAGGCACAAAGAACTTCCAGCCCTTAGGGTGGTGGGTGGGGCCAGGCGGTGGGGCAGGGAGGCTGCTGTGAGAAAATCGCCAGACTCTGGTGTGAGAGGACCCATCACCTCCTTGAATTCAACCTTCAGAGGAATGTGTGTGAGAGCCATTATGACTCCATGCTATCAATAAGGAGACTGGGCTTGGAGAGGTTGGGAGTGAGGGGCATGGAGTTGGAGGAAGGAAGGGAAGATGTTACAGAGGCAGGTGCTTGCGGAAGGGCAAGTGCTGGGGCTCTGAACCGGCGTCTGTGTGATTCCTAGTGCTGTGCTGCTCACCTGGGGTCATCGGTGCCAGCTCTTCCATGGGCACTTGCACTCTGGCTGCCACTGTCTACCTTTACCTCACCAGTTGGCAGCCAGATTCCTCCAGACCAGTGATCAGAAAGGGCCTCTGCGTCTCTAGTCCCTGGTCACTAGGCTCTCGGGATCCCGCTCTTTCTATGGGAGCTGAGTTGGCAGGAGCTTGGCTTCTGACCAGCTGCTGGAGGAAAGATGGGAGTCAGATCTTCAGAAGGGTGGACCTTTCTTGGTGGATCATGTTCAAGAAACCAAAGAAGAGAGGCAGTTTGAGTATTGGAAGCAGGCCCGATGGGGAGGCTGGGAACTGGGACTGGGTGCTGCTCTGTCACTCGCTGTCTGATTAGTCTTAGGTAAGTCACTTTTTCTCTCTGGTCCTTAGTTTCTTAATTTGTAAAATGGGATAATTCATTATTTATCCACCTGCCTTTCTGTCCATCCATTATTCCATGTATCCATCCTTCCATCCATCCACCTACCCACGCAGCAACTATTTATTGAATGTCACCTCTATGCTGGGTACTGTATGTGGCATTGAGGATACACAGTGTGACAAGGTTGACATGATTCCTGCCCCTTGTGGATCTCAGATTGACCAAGGAAGAAAGATATTAAGTAATAATAACAATAATAATGATAATATAATACTAATGCCTGTCTTCTATGGCTGTTTGGGGACTAAACTAATGAGACAGTGTAGGAGAGGGGTTTTATGAGCATTTTCTTGCTAGGAGTTCTTATTGTCAGAAGTCCTGCCCAAGCAGGAGCTAGAGAGGCCTTCAGCTCTTTGAGCCTATGACAATGTTTAGTCCAAACAAACGTCCATTCCCTCTCTATTATCCACCTCAGCCAACTCCTGGAGCTGCTTTTGCTTCCTTTTGCTCCCTACCTCTAGCTTCCTGCTGTGTCTTGCCTGCAGGAGAGAAAGGAAACCTCAGTGATCAGTCACGTCCCTGCCCTGGTGGAGGGGCGGGATGGGGGAGCTGAGCTAGCTGCTGCTAATTAGCACCACTGAACCTTGGCCAAGCTGGAGAGGCAGATAAAGGGAAGTGGCAGAACGGGGGCAGTACATGCATGGTCCTGTTGAGGGTGTCCTAGGCCCAAGATTCTCTAGGGACAGGCCCTGAGGTAACCCCTCTTCCATGCCATCCCTTGGCTGTGCCCAGCTAACATCACCCATGAACACACAGTGGAGAGGGTAGGGCTATATGGCAGTGCAGGAAGTGGATGACCCAGAAGAGAGGACCCTTCCAACTGCTGCCTTCCTTCTCCAGATTCAGGGGAGGTAGTCTCCCCGCCTTCTTAGTATTCTCATCTCCAGATCTCAGTGTGGGCTGTTGCCTCTGTATGGAATGCCCTACCTTCTTCATCACTACATTTCACCTGTCCTTCCAGACCAGAGAAGATGCCTCCTCCACCCAGTCTGCCCTACCCACTAGCTGGAAGCAATACCTTCTTTCCCTAAATGCCCACAGCACTTGGTTCATGCCTTGCTTATGCATGTATCCCACTCTCCTTTGCATCATGCATGTTGGGCATGGGTCTGCTCTCCCCACCATTCTTAGGGAGACCTCCACCTAAGTCCTCGCTTCCTACACAGTGCTTTACACAGTGCCTGATACTTAGTAAGTGCTCGGTGAAGTGAATCAGACAATGTAAGAGTGTCTCTGGGCCTCCTGGGTGTTCATGGGCCAGTTCTGAAGGTGCATGGAGGTATATTTCCATTTTATAGATGAAGGAATTGAGGGTCAGGGAGGCCAACTGGTTTTGCTCAAAGCCAAATAGCCAGTAAGAAGTGGAGACATCAGCGTGGGCAACATGGCAAAACCTTGTCTCCACTAAAAATACAAAAATTAGAGGCTGGGCACAGTGGCTCACGCCTATAATACCAGCATGCCTATAATACCAGCACTTTGGGAGGCCGAGGTGAGCAGGTCACGAGGTCAGGAGTTTGAGACCAGCTTGGCCAATATGGTGAAACCTCATCTGTACTAAAAAAATACAAAAATTAGGCCGGGCGCGGTGGCTCAAGCCTGTAATCCCAGCACTTTGGGAGGCCAAGACGGGCGGATCACGAGGTCAGGAGATCGAGAGACGATCCCGGCTAATACGGTGAAACCCCGTCTGTACTGAAAAATACAAAAAAAAAAAAAAACTAGCCGGGCGAGGTGGCGGGCGCCTGTAGTCCCAGCTACTCGGGAGGCTGAGGCAGGAGAATGGCGTAAACCCGGGAGGCGGAGCTTGCAGTGAGCTGAGATCCGGCCACTGCACTCCAGCCTGGGTGACAGAGCAAGACTCCGTCTCAAAAAAAAAAAACAAAAAAAAAACAAAAAACAAAAATTAGCCAGGCGTGGTGGCATGCACCTGTAGTCCTAGCTACTCGGGGTGCTGCGGCAGGAGAATCTCTTGAACTTGGGAGGCGGAGGTTGCAGTGAGCTGAGATAGCACCACTGCACTCCAGCCAGGGTGACAGAGCGAGACTCTGTGTCAAAAAACAAACAAACATACAAACAAACAAAACCCAAAAATTAGCCGGGCATGGTGATGCACACCTGTAGTCTTAGCTACTCGGGACTCCAGCCTGGGCGACGGAGCGAGACTCTGTCTCAAAAACAAACAAACAAAAAAAGAAAACCCAAAAATGAGCCGGGCATGGTGGTGTGCACCTGTAGTCTTAGCTACTCGGAGACTGAGATGAAAGGACAGCCTGAGCCTAGGAGGTCGAGGCTGCAGTGAGCTGTGATCAGGCCACCGCACTCCGTCTTAAAGTAAAAATAGAGACAGACTTCAAAGTCAGGTCTATGGGGGCAGTTTATTAATTGGGGAGACTTCTGCAGATAACAGGTTCAAACTATGAAATAATAATAAGTGGTAGAAACAACCAAACCAGCACCCCTTAAGAGAAGGATGTTCTGAGCATACTTCCAAGCTATTGGTTGGACGAGCCATAGGCATGCTGACTCTGTGGGACCATGGGGAGGTCATTCTGCCCAAGGGCTCAGTATTCTGGAAACGTTGTCTTGACTGGATTTCCTTGAGGTCTTTGGGCCCCTGGAACATTTCCTCTGTAGAGAAATTGCTCTCCACTGCTCTGCTTACTCTCATTGCACTATGGCTATGAACATCTTCTAGATCGACACTTTGGTTTTCTGTGCAGAATAATCTGGAATGGGCTGGAGGAATCACCAATATGTTCTGCTGTCACAGACAGGCCCTGTCATAGTCAGCTCAACTAATGAGTTTGCTGAGAACTTACCATTGGTACCTCATTGCTTTGGTTAGTGTAATGCAACTTCCTTCTATGTGCATCCTGGGAGATTTGCATGGGCAAAATGGTCTCTGACATTTTGTGGTGGCTCAGTGTTTGACCCAGGAGCTCCCAAGACTTTCTTCTTCTTAATTTTCCAGGTGTCGTGGATATCTGTGGTCTTTGTCTGCCTGGAATCCCTTACCCCTGTTTTTCAATGACCATATCCCTGCCTCCTCTAGGGCGCTGTTGCCCTATTCTAGTGGGGCAGAAGGACAGAGCTGTTACCTTATCCCAGGAGTAATCCTATGACTCAGACCTGGCTAACATGCCAATCCCACGGTGATTGGCCTTAGAATGTATATATGGCCTAAGGTGAGACAGTTGGAGCCCTGCCCTGAACTTTTCCATGGGTGTGGAGGGAGAACAAAGCTCTCTCTCTGAGATCTTAAGCAGTGACAATGTACGCCCAGAGCAACCTTTGGCCATGCTGGCCCAGGGGTCATTCTTTCCATGACCCTGCCCCAGGGAGGAAGCTCAAATTTAATAAGACATAAGAAGGACACTGCAAAGAGAGCTGGAGAAAGGGAGAGAGGCCTGACAATACCGTCTGACTTCGGCTTTACCCATGTTCTTTCTAGTTGTGTGAACCCATACAGCTCCAATTTTACAATATCATTTTAAATCCATCCCCTGCAGCTGAATGAGTCCTGAGTAATGACCAGGTAACACACACACACACACACACGCACACACACGTATATGTATGGATATAAAACCACAAACAAAATAGGAAGGACAATTTCAGAATTAAGAACATCTATATACTATCACACCACTCTCTAAGTACAAAAAAGAACATCTAGGCAGGGCACGGTGGCTCACGCCTGTAATCCCAGCATTTTGGGAGGTCGAGATGAGTGGATCACTTGAGTTCAGGAGTCCAAGATAAGCCTGGCCAACATGGTGAAACCCTATCTTTACTAAAAATACAAAAATTAGCCTGGCATGGTGGTGCACACCTGTAATCCCAGCTACTCAGGAGGCTGAGGCAGGAGAATCACTTGAACCCATGAGGCGGAGGTTGTAGTGAGCTGAGACTGTGCCACCACACTCCAGCCTGGGTGACAGAGCACGGAGGTTGTAGTGAGCTGAGACTGTGCCACCACACTCCAGCCTGGGTGACAGAGCGCGGAGGTTGTAGTGAACTGAGACTGTGCCACTACACTCCAGCCTGGGTGACAGAGCGAGACTCCGTCTCAAAAAAAAAAAAAAAAAAGAAAAGAAAAGAAAAAAAAAGAACATCTATAAAATTGAGTAGATTTAGCTTTGTGAAAAATGTACTATATTGCCCTTCTTTTTACTAGTGGAAACTTCATCAAGGGCAGCCCCTGGTTGCATACCTGTGTTTGGGAAGCACAGATTTAGTTAACCCTTTCTAGAGAGCAGGTTCACAAGGGGGAAGAGCTCAAGAGAAAATTGGGATGGTTGGACCTCCCAGGCAAACCTGGCTTCATACTTTGTTTCATGGGGCTATCTCTGCCCTAGTGACTACACTGGGGTGTGTGTGTGGGTGTGTGTGTGTGTGTGTGTGGAGAGAGAGAGAGAGAGAGGTCCAAGATCTCCCACCCCAGGCCCAGCCCCTGTCCCACCCACCCTCAGTGTTTGTCTCCTGCCTGCAGGCCTCCTGATTCCTGGGGTGCTCAGAAGAGCGCCCCCTGGACAACGGGTGTGCGGCCCCGGGAGCAGGGAACCTGCAGGAGGTTGATTCGGCTCAGCCTGGAGGGAGCCATGGGGGCTTTATCTTGCCATTAATGGTTTTCTAAATTGGTGGCAGTGGAGCACAAAACCCAATTTGCGCTTGGAGCACGCATGATTACTATTGTAATAACCTCAGCTAATAAGAATATGATGTGGGGCTAGGCTGGGAGAGAAAACACGTTTCTCATTAGCTTTTGATTAATTACTGTACATAATTTCCTAGTTGTGGTGGCCCGGGGGGTGGGGCGTTGCCATCTTCTCACCTCACCTTAACCCTGGTGGGCTAGAAGTCGTCTAGGGATTGTGGTATTTCCACAGTAGCTGTCAAGGGAGAAATCCCCGCCTCTCCTCTCCCCATACCCTTTCTCTGTCTTCTCTCACCCTCCTGCCTCCAGCCCTCCCTTTCCCTGCCTTCTTAATCTCTTCTCTCTTCGCTCCCCCTCGCCCCCGCTTAGCCTTGCCCTCACCCTCATGGGTGTCTCTGGCTTTGTGTGAGAGCCCACACTGACCCTCTCATTGCCAGGTAGGCAGGCTGACCTGCCCTGCTCTCTGAGCCCAGCTTGCCTGTTTCCATCAGCTTCTGTCTGCTCCTGCTCTGAACTTCCTGTGTCTGACCTGGATGTGCTCTCCTTGGCCCGCTGCTCCTGGCTCAGGTTGGTTTCTGGCCTGGTTCAGAGGCCCCTTACCCTTCTCAGGGAGCTGCTGTATGGTTTGAAATTGTTCTTGCCCCTTTCCCCCTCTCCACTCTCAGTGGAGCCTCCTGGCCTGAGGCCTCTGCCTTCTCTCCTGGCCTCTGGCAGCCAGGCCCTGGCCGGAGGGGGGCCCTCAGATTGTCACATCTGGGACCCAGTGCTCCACAGGGCACTGGCTGGAAGCAGGTTCATTTTATTTGTGACTCAACCCCTTTCTGTTGCTCTCCTGCCCCTGCTCTGTATCCAGAACTGTGCTATGTCGTGGAGGACGTAAGAGAAGTGAATGCTGTGGATCTTGCCATTAGGCTGTTTTGAGGAGAAACAGAATGTAACACAAAGCTGTGTGCATGGAGAGCTAAGTGAGGGAGGCATTGAGACCAGAGGGGAGAGAGGCCTCTGCAGGCTGGAGGGCTCAAGGGGGCTTCTGGGAGGAGGGGGCTTGCAGGAGGCTTTGACAGAGGGCAGATTTGGATTGACGGAGAGGGGTCGGGGGGGGGGTGGGAAGGAGAAGGCATTCCAGATGAGAGAGTAGCATGAGCACAGACCTGGAGGTGGGACGCTGGAGGCAATTCGGGAGGATGTGAAGGCGGCCAGTGCATTTTAAGAGGCGGTTTCTGGGGCAGATGAGCTAAAAAGAAAATCTGGAGTCTGACTCCCTTGAATGCCAGGCTGAGTGTTTGGGACATACATGGTATGCAGCTGGGAGTTCTGACAGGTCCGGGGGTGCAAGGTGATCTTATAGCAGCAGTTTGCTGAATGGATGATGGTAAGGTCTGTTATGGTCTGAGTGTGGGTGTCTCCAGATTTCATATGTTGGAACTTAACTCCCAAGGTGATGGCATGAAGAGGTGGGGCCTTTGGGAGGTGATTAGCTCAGGAGGGCTCTGCCATCATAAATGGGATTCATGCCCTTAGAAAAAGGCCTGATGGATCCCGTTTGCCCTTTGCCCCTTCTGCCATGTGAGGACACAGAGAAGCTGCCATCTATGAGGAACAGGCCTTCGCCAGACACCAGATCTGTTGGTGCCTTGATCTTCAATTTCCTAGCCTCCAGGACTACTGTGAGCAATACATTTCTGTTGTTTGTAAATGACCCAGTCTGCAATGGAGGAATTGGTAAAAAAAAAAAAAAAAAAAAAAAAAAATTACTCAGCAAGGCATTTTTGTTGCAGCAGCAGGAACGAAATGAGACAATTCGTGTTCTATTGCTGCTGCAACAAATGACCACAAAATCAGCAGATGAGAACAACACAAATGTACTATCTGACTGTTCTGCAGGTCAGAAGTCCAGGTTTGCTTGACTGGTTTCTCCACTCTATACAAGACAGAAATGAGGGTGTCAGCTGGCTGGGCTCTTATGAGAAGGCTTTGGGAAGAATCTGCTTCCAAATTCATTCAGATTCCTTGTGGTTGTAGGACTGAGATCCCATTTTCTTGCTGGCCATAAGCTGGGGCCACCCTTATTGCCTAGAGGCCTCTTCTACTTCTTGCATGTGGGCCTCTACATCTCAGAGCCAGTATCAGTGCATCAAATTCTTCTCATGCTTGCAAGTTCTCTGGCTTTCCCTTCTGCCACATTTCTTTCTCTTTCTTTTCTTTCTTTCTTTCTTTCTTTCTTTCTTTCTTTCTTTCTTTCTTT
>NW_020257888.1:0-22735 GCF_003255815.1 Theropithecus gelada
TGTGGAGATGTCTCTTTAACATACTGATTTCATTTTCTTTGGAGATGCAACCAGTAGTGGAACTGCTAAATTATATAGTGGTTCTATTTTTAATTTTTTAAGGAAACTTCATACTGTTTTCTATAATGTTATCCTAACTTACATTCCTACAAATAGTATATGAGTCCTCTTTTCTCTGCATCTTTGCCAGCATTTGTTATTTTTTGTCTTTTTGATAATAGGCATTTTAACTGGGATGAGGTGATATTGTGGTTTTGATTTGCATTTCTCTGATGATTGGTGATATTGAACATTTTTCCATATATCTGTTGGTCATTTGTGTATCTTCTTTTGAGAAATGTCTATTCAGGTCTTTTGCCCATTTTTAAAATTAGACTGTTTTTGTTTTTGTCTTTGTTTTGCTTCTGAGTTGCTTAAATTCCTTATGTATTCTGCATATTAACCTTTTGTCAAATGTATAGTTTGCAAATACTTTCTCTCTTTTTGTAGGTTGTCTCTTCATTGTATTGTGTCTTTTGCTATGCAGAAGATTTTTAGTTTGATATAATCCCATTTGTCCATTTTTGGTTTTGTTGCCTGTGCTTTTGAGGTCTTATCCAAAAAGTCCTCAGCCTCCCAAGTAGCTGGGATTACAGGCGCCCACCATCATGCCCAGCTAACTTTTGTATTTTTAGTAGAGACAGGGTTTCACCATGTTGGCCAAACTGATCTCAAACTCCTGACCTCAAGTGATCCGCCCACCTCGGACTCCCAAAGTGCTGGGATTACAGGTGTGAGCCACTGTGCCTGGTCTCCTTTATCATTTTTTATTGTTTTTTACTTAAAGTCCTTTTTTAAAATTTTATTTTTTGAGATGGAGTTTCGCTTTTGTTGCCCAGGCTGGAGTGCAATGGCGTGATCTTGGCTCACTGCAACCTCTGCCTTCCAGGTTCGAGCGATTCTCCTGCTTCAGCCTCCCGAGTAGCTGAGATTACAGGCATGTACCACCACGCTCTGCTAATTTTATATTTTTAGTAGAGACAGGGTTTCTCCATGTTGGTCAGGCTGGTCTTGACCTCCTGACCTCAGGTGATCCACCTGCCTCAGCCTCCCAAAGTGCTGGGATTATAGGCGTGAGCCATTGCGCCTGGCCTTAAAGTCCGTTTTATCTGATGCAAATATAGCTACTGCTGTTCTTGTTTGGATGATGGAAAAGATGGAACACTCTTTTCCATCCCTTCACTTTCATTCTATGCATATCTTTTTTTTTTTTTTTTTTTTTTGAGACAAAATGTCACTCTGTCACCCATGCTGGAGTGCAATGGTGAGATCTCAGCTCACTGCAAACTCCGCCTCCTGGGGTCAAACGATTCTCGTGCCTCAGTCTCCCGAGTAGCTGGGATTACAGGTGCATGCCACCAAGCCCAGGTATTTTTTTTGTATTTTTTGGTAGAAACGGAGTTTCACCATGTTGGCCAGGCCAGTCTCGAACTCCTGACCTCTAGTGATCTGCCTGCCTTGGCCTCCCAAATTGCTGAGATTACAGGTATGAGCCACCACACCCAGCCCCATTTTAACCATTTTTAAGTGCACAGTTCAGTAGTATATTCACATTGTTTGAAACAGATCTCTAGAACATTTTTATCTTGCAAATCTGAAACTCTATATCCATTAAACACAATTTTCCTTTTCCCTCTTCACTTGCCCCTAGTAACCACCATTCTACTTTCTGTTCCTATGCATTTAACTATTCCAGGTACCTCATTTAAGTGGAATCACGCAGCATTTGTATTTTTGTGACTGGGTTATGTTTTCAAGGTTCATTCATGTTGTAGCATGTGAAAAGATTTCCTTTCTTTCTAAGGCTGAATAATATTCCCTTGTATGTACATATGACATTTTGTTTATTCATTTCTTAATAGACATTTAGGTTGCTTCTGCCCCTTGACTATTGTGAATAGTGCCACTATGAACTTGGGGGTGGAAATATCTGTTTTGTTTTTCTTTTTAAGAGATGAGGCCTCACAATGTTGCTCACGCTAGACTCAAACTGGACTCAAATGATCTTCCTTCCTCAGCCTCCCAAGTACTGGGACTACAGGCATGTGCCACCATG
Organism: Theropithecus gelada; assembly: GCF_003255815.1. Classification (NCBI taxonomy): domain Eukaryota; kingdom Metazoa; phylum Chordata; class Mammalia; order Primates; family Cercopithecidae; genus Theropithecus; species Theropithecus gelada. The sequence goes on from NW_020257888.1 coordinate 2,096, forward strand.
CCTGGCTCCAACTATCTCTTTGAGGCCCTGATTTCATTTGCATATATCCAGTAATGGATTGCTGGATCATATGGTTAATCCAATTTTTAATTTTTTGAGGAACCTCCATACTATTTTTCATAGCTGCCATACCATTTTATAATCCCACCAACATTGCAAAAGAGTTCTAATTTCTCCACATCCCCACCAACACTTATTATTTCCTAGATTTTTTAAAGGATGGCTTCTATAAGTAGCCATCTTAATGAGCATGAGCTGGTAGAGACCTCATTGTAGGTTTGATTTTTTTTACATTTCTGTGATAATTAGTGATACTTAGTATCATTTGTATACTTACTGGCCATTTGTATATCATCTTTGGAAAAATGTATATTCAAGTCTTTTGCCAGTTTTTCAGTTGGTTCCTTTGATTTTTGGTGGTGTTCAGTTGTAGGAGTTTTTAAAATATATTCTGAATATTAACCCCTTAGTGGATATGATTTACAAATATTTTCTCCCATTCTGTGAGTTGCCTTTCATGATGTTTTGTCCTTTGATGAGCAGACACTTTTAAGTTTGTTGTAGTCCCATCTGTCTATTTTGCTTTTTTTTTTTTTTTTTACCTTGTGCTTTGGGTGTCATATCCAGGAAAGCATTGCCAAGTCCAGTGTCATAAAGTTATCTCTCTGTGTTTTCTTCTAGGATTGTTATAGTCTTAAGTCTTACGTTTAGGTCTTTAATCCATTTTGAGTTAGTTTTCATATATGGTGTAAGAGTTTAACTTCATTCTTTTGCATATGGATACCCAGTTTTCCCAATACCATTTGTTAAACAGAGAGATTGTCCTTTCCCCAGTGAGTGGGCTTGGCACCTTTGTTGAAGGTCATTTAATAATATATGTGAGATTTATTCTATTGAATATTCATTGATATATTTGGCTGAATTTATGCCAGTAGCACTCTGTTTTGATTACTGTAGCTTTGTAATATGTTTTGAAATCAAGAAGTGTAAGTCCCTTAACTTTGTTCTTTTTCAAAATTGTTTTGACTATTTGGGATCCCTTGAGATTCCATATGAATTTTAGGATGAAGTTTTCTATTTCTGTAAAAAAAAATTAACTGAGATTTTGAAAGGCATTGTGTTGAACTGTAGATTTCTTTGCATGGTATAGATATCTTAACAATATTTCCAGTCCATGAACATGGAATGTGTTCTACTTATTAGTGTCATCTTTAATTTATTTCAGCAGTGTTTTGTAATTTTCAGTGTAAAAGTGTTTTGCCTCTTTTGTTAGATTTATTCCTATTTTATTCTCTTTGATGCTATTGTAAATGAAATCTTTCCTTTTAAGTTTTAATCTCACAAACAGTGCACAAATACATTCTCCTTGTAAGAACTACTAAGGCTAGAATTCCCTTTGACTACTACCTCCCCATACTGTTCCCTTTATGTCTTCCCCAGATGTAACCACATGTTTTTTCTACATCATCTTAGTAATGGCACAGTCACTCAAATAAGCAGATAACCTTTTCAGATAATACTCTGGAGGGAAAGGTTTCTCTTATATAAGCTTGGGTATATTTGTTAAAAATTATTCTCATGGCCGGGCGCGGTGGCTCAAGCCTGTAATCCCAGCACTTTGGGAGGCCGAGACGGGCGGATCACGAGGTCAGGAGATCGAGACCATCCTGGCTAACAGGGTGAAACCCCGTCTCTATTAAGAAATACAAAAAACTAGCCGGGCGCGGTGGCGGGCGCCTGTAGTCCCAGCTACTCGGGAGGCTGAGGCAGGAGAATGGCGTGAACCCGGAAGGCGGAGCTTGCAGTGAGCTGAGATCCGGCCACTGCACTCCAGCCTGGGTGACAGAGCGAGACTCCGTCTCAAAAAAAAAAAAAAAAAAATTATTCTCATTACTTTATGGTTACACATACTAGACTATTGAACTAATATAACAAGAGAAACTAAAAAGAAAGTTAAAGGATAGATACCTCTGATTATGATTTAAGAACAGTATATTCAAGGGTCCAGAAACAAGATGATTTATTGAGTGTATACAAAGGAGGAGATGCTTGAGACTGAGGGATGGGGTTGTTTGGTAGGGGATAGGTTGAGGCAGAGAGCTTGAGAGCAGGCAAGTTGATTAACAGGTCATATATAGAGTAGTTAACACATCCACATATCCTTGCCTCCTTCTGAAGAGTGTTAGTAGCTAGAAATTGGAGGTTTCTCCTTTAAAAAAAAAATTGAAAGACAGGTGTGGGACTTAGAAATCTCTGTTTCAGCAATTGGCACCTTGGAGAACTAAGAATGAAAGGACTGGCCGGGTGCAGTGGCTCACACCTGTAATCCCAGCACTTTGGGAGGCTGAGGCAGGCAGATCACAAGGTCAGGAATTCAAAACCAGCCTGGCCAATATGGTGAAACCCCATCTCTACTAAAAAATACAAAAATTAGCTGGGCGTGGTGGTGCATGCTTGTAGTCCCAGCTACTCAGGAGGTTGAGGCAGGAGAATCGCTTGAACCTGGGAGGCGAAGGTTGCAGTGAGTGGAGATCGCACCACTGCACTCCAACCTGGGCGACAGAGACTCCATCTCAAAAAAAAAAAAGAATGAAAGGACTAACTAAGTCTAGCCCATCTCTTCCACCTGTGAGGCAAACTCTACTTGGTTTGTCTGAGAAATACAAGGCTTATTTTTCAAATGTCAAACAATGTTATTCACCATGTTAATATAAACAAGAAAAACTATGACCATTTAATAGATGCAGGGAAAGCATTGGACAAAATTTTTACACTATTTTATAGTAAAAACTCTTAACAAACTAGGAATGGTAGAAAATTCCTCAAACCAATAAAAGAGTATCTATAAAGTATGTACACTAAAGATCATAATGGTAAAAAACTAAACCGTTTACCCCAGAGACTGGGAACAAGGCAAGGATGGCCACTTTCCCCACTTTTCTTCAACACTGTACTGGAGGGCCTCACCCTTGAAATAAGGTGAAAAGTTACATACATCATGTATGTTTACCACCCTTTGGCTTTGATCACATAGCCACAGCCAATTAATTGTAGGGTAGTTTTGGAAAAGAAATCTTTGGCTAGGTGACCATGTACCCACCTACGCATTCCACCACCATGGAAGAAGAGGTGAATGACTTCTGGGGGACAGCCTCTGCCAGATCCATTGCTTTGACTACTCAAGTATCAGAGCACACCCATGTTAGTATACATAGAACATGCTCACATTCTCCCCAAGAGAGACAATGCCAAAGACCCATACAATTACGGCATCCTGCTTAGTCAAGATCTCTAAATATTATAAAATTCTTTTCTGTTAGATGGCTCTTCTTTGTCTCGTAACATAAAAAACAAGTTATCCATCCTCCCCCTTCACTCACACATACCCAAATTAGAGTATTAGAATAGGATATGTAACAAGTAAAACTTTCACTCAAAAAAGAGAAAAATAGGAAACATACAACCGTTGCTGTTTCACAGCATTTATCAAATCCTGCTGGACGAAAACTGCAAAGATTTTCTGCCTTGACTGTAGGATAAATTCCTTGGTTAGCCCATCAGTGAAGCCCTGCTTTTGCGTTCTGGGAGTATTTTTCTGTGTGTTGCCTCCATCACCTCTGGCGTTCCCTTCCAAGAGGGCTTTTCCTGGTTCACTATCCTTCATGGACTCATCTGAAGTGGTCCTCAGGGGTATGCATTTTTTTTTGGAATGATTGAGTTTTTGTTGCCTCTTTTCAAAGCCAACTTTTGTATTTGTTAATTTTTTCTATTGATTTCTACTCTTATCTATATTATTTGCTTTCTTGTATCACTTTGGGTTTACTTTCCTCTTCCTTTTCTGGTTTTTTAAGGTGGAACTTCAGGTCACTGATTTTAGATCTTCTTTTCTAAGATTAGCATTTAAAACTGTACATTTCCCTTTAAACATCGCTTCAGCTGCATCCAGCAAAGTTTGGTGTTGTATTTCCATTATCACTCAGTTAAAAATATTTTCTTTTTCATTGTGATTTTGTCTTTGATTCATGCATTTTTAGATTTATTCCCAGATATTTAAATACATTTATATTTATTTCCAGATATTTGAGGTTTTCCTACTTACTTTATTGTTATTGACTTCTAATTTAATTCTGTTGTGGTCAGAGAATACATTTTGTATAATTTTGATCCTTTATGTTTATTGAGACTTGTTTCATGGCCCAGTGTATGGTCTATCTTGGCGAACATACCATTTGCACTTGAAAGTAATGTATATTCTGCAGTTGTTAAATATAGTGTTCTATATCTGTCAATTAGATTAAGTGTTGATTATGATGTTCACATCTTTCCTACTCCCTGAATCCCCTATGTCTTAATTTTTTTTTTTTTTTTGAGACAGAGTTTCACTCTTGTTGCCCAGGCTGGAGTGCAATGGCATAATCTTGGCTCACTGCAACCTCCGCCTGCTGGGTTCAGACGATTCTCCTGCCTCAGCCTTCTGAGTAGCTGGGATTGCAGGCACCCACCACCACGTCCGGCTAATTTTTTGTATTTTTAATAGAGATGGGGTTTCACCATGTTGGCCAGGCTGGTCTCGAACTCCTGACCTCAGGTGATCCACCCACTTCAGCCTCCCAAAGTGCTGGGATTACAGGCGTGAGCCACCTCATCCGGCTTGTCTTAATTTTTTTAAACCTCTCATATTTTTTTTCCTCCACATTTCTTTTTTGAGTTATTTCTTCTACCTTCTTGTTCACTCTTTCTTTTATACTAGGTCTAATGTGCTGTTTGACTCATCCACTGAGTTATTAATTTGATTATTTTTCAATTCTAGGATTTCTGTTTGTTCTTTTCTCCAGACCTTCTGGTCACATTTTTGAGTTTCTAGTTACCTGCCAAAATTTTTCAAGCTTGGAATTTGCCTCCTTGAAATAGTAAGCATGGTTGTTTTCTTGCTGGATTCTGGTAATTCCAGTATATGGTGTTTCCATAGGTCTCTTTCAGTTGTCTCATTTGTGTTGGTTCTCAACCATAGTGGCTAATCCCTCATGTAACTGGTTGTTTTCACTGTATGCTGAACATAGTATTTGAAGAATAGTATTTGAAAAATTTCTTGTAAAAATAATTTAAGGCCTAGGATGACATTATCTTCCTCAAATAAGATTTGTTTCTACCAGGTAATTGGGGTCACTGGCAATTAGGGATCACCTTAATCCAGTTCAGAGCTTGAGATTTTTCTGACCACAAACTGTGCAGGGGCTTGTTTCATCCTCTCCTGAGTGCAGCCTATAGAGATCCTAGCCATCAAAGTGGGAATCTCATCAGAACTCAACCTTTGACAAGCCCAGTCTCTGACATTTGTCCCTCTAGACCCAGAAGGCAAAGCTCAGCCTCTCAATCTCCTACAGATGGCAAATGTCACAAAGGCAAAAGTAGCCTCAAGTACCAGGCTTACCTCTCTGGATCCCCACGCTCACCTGACACTCAGCCCAGTTATTGTTTACTATCTCATTACCTTTTGAGACTTTTAAAGAATATTGTTCCTATAGTCTGTCCAGGTTTTTTAGTTGTCTTCAGTGGGAATGCTGGTCTTAATTACCAGTTCTGACATTACCAGAAGTGGTCATATCATCTAAAAAAAAAAAATTCTTACCTCTTTACCCCTCTATTTTTCCTATTTTTTCTTTAGTCCAGTATTGGATATGCTGAGTTGAATTTCTCTCTCTGTTTTTTTCTTTCAAATTTTTTATATCTTTGTCTTTTTTCTATTTTGTGGAATGTTCCTCAGATGAAACTTTCAACTATTTAGTTTTAAAAATTTGGCTATTAAATTTATAATTTCCGGCCGGGCGCAGTGGCTCATGACTGTAATCCCAGCACTTTGGGAGGTGAGGCGGGCGGATCACCTGAGGTCGGGAGTTCGAGACCAGTCTGACCAATATGGTGAAGCCCTGTCTCTAGTGAAAATACAGAATTAGCCGGGCGTGGTGGTGCATGCTTGTAATCCCAGCTACTCAGGAGGCTGAGGCAGGAGAATTGCTTGAATCCGGGAGGTGGAGGTTGCAGTGAGCTGAGATGGCACCATTGCACTCTAGCCTGGGCAACAAGAGCAAAACTCCATCTCAAACAAAAAAATATATATAACTTCTAACAGTTCTTTTTTATTCTATAATCATTCCTTTTTTGGGGAACTTTCTGTTCTTTTATATGGATGCAATATCTTCTCATAGCTGTCTGAGGATACTAAATGGAAGGGCTGGTTTTGAAGTTGTTTTCCCATAGCATGTGTCAGTTTCCTCTACGTTCTGTTTTTTTTTTTTTTTTTTTTCATTGGCTTTCTTCCCTATTCAAGAGCGGAGCATTAAAAAGTTTATCAGAAGCTCTGTTGACAAGATTCATCAACTGTTGGGCTTAGCTTAATATTAATCAGCATGTACCACCAATTTTTTTTTTTTTTTTTTTTGAGGCAGAGTCTCACTCTGTTGCCCAATCTGGCACGATCATAGCTCACTGCAGCCTTGATCTCTGGGGTAAAGTGATCCTCCTGCGTCAGTCAACCAACCCCTAGCCCCCAAAGAAGTATCTGGGACTATAGGAGCATGCCGCCATGCCTAGCTGATTTTATTTTACTTTTCAAAGAGATGGAGTCTCACTGTGTTGCCCAAGCTGATCTCCAACTCCTGGCCTCAAGCAATCCTCCCAACTTAGCCTCCCAAAGTGCTGGGATTACAGGTGTGAGCCACCATGCCTGGCCTAAAGGCACTTCTTAGTGCAACTTCGGGTTGGGATATTGAAGCAGTTGGATTCATGACCCAGTTACTGAACTCTGGTCAATAAGTTGTCAACCACAGGCAGACAAATACTCCCTTCCATCTCTGCTTGCACACTACGTACCTCTAGCCTGAGTTTCTCTCTTCTTTTAGGGCTTTGCTGAATGTGTCAAGAAATAGTCAACACATTGTGATTTTTGTCAATCTTTTTCCCCATGGTTGTATGTTCACTTGGTGTCTGTGATCTGACTTCCATGGTATCACAGGTGATGATTTTACCAAATGTGTTGGCGTGGATAACAAAGATCACCAACATTCTAGCTTGCTGTGTCCTGACCGTGTGCTGCCTGACTGCAAAGCCAGTAGCACATATAATCATGCATCCCTGAATGACAGGAATATATTCTGAGAACTATGTCATTAAGTAATGTTACTGTTGTGTAAACATAGTGGATTGTACTTACACAAACCGAGATGGTGTAGCCTACTACATACCTAGGCTGTGTAGTATAGCCTATTGCTTCTAGGTTACAAACCCTTACAGCATGTTACTGTATTGAATATTGTAAGCAATTATAATACAGTGGTATTTGTGTATCTAAACATAGCTAAGCATAGAAATGGTACAGTAAAAATAGAGTACAATCTTACGGAATCATCATCATCTGTGTGGTCTGTCATAGACCAAAATCAACCAATTATTATTTTTTTTTGGCAATTTGATTGGCAAAACTTTAACTGTTGATAATATCCAGCTTTGATAAAGGTATGGAGAAAAAGGAACCTTCTCTACGCTGTAACTGGAATGTAAATTTGTATAGCCCTATAAAGGACAACTTGGCATTATTATTATTTTTTTATTATTATTATACTTTAAGTTCTAGGGTACATGTGCACAACATGCAGGTTTGTTACATATGTATACATGTGCCGTGTTGGTGTGCTGCACCCATTAACTTGTCATTTACATTAGGTATATCCCCTAATGCTATCCTTATCCCCTACTCCCTACCCCCTCCCCACAATAGGACCTGGTGTGTGATGCTCCCCTTCCTGTGTCCAAGTGATCTCATTGTTCAATTCCCACCTATGAGTGAGAACATGTGGTATTTGGTTTTCTGTTCTTGCAATAGTTTGCTGAGAATGATGGTTTCCAGCTGCATCCATGTCCCTACAAAGGATACGAACTCATCCTTTTTTACGGCTGCATAGTATTCCATGTTGTATATGTGCCACATTTTCTTAATCCAGTCTGTCACTGATGGACATTTGGGTTGATTCCAAGTCTTTGCTATTATGAATAGTGCTGCAATAAACATACGTGTGCATGTGTCTTTATAGCAGCATGACTTATAATCCTTTGGGTATATCTCCAGTAATGGGATGGCTGGGTCAAATGGTATTTCTAGTTCTAGATCCTTGAGGAATCGCCACACTGTTTTCCACAATGGTTGAACTAGTTTACAGTCCCACCAACAGTGTAAAAGTGTTCCTATTTCTCCACATCCTCTCCAGCACCTGTTGTTTCCTGATTTTTTTAATGATTGCCATGCTAACTGGTGTGAGATGGTATCTCATTGTGGTTTTGATTTGCATTTCTCTGATGGCGAGTGTTGATGAACATTTTTTCATGTGTCTGTTGGCTGCATAAATGTCTTTTTTTGAGAAGTGTCTGTTCATATTCTTTGCCCGCTTTTTGATGGGGTTGTTTGTTTTTTTCTTGTAAATTTGATTGAGTTCTTTATAGGTTCTGGATATTAGCCCTTTGTCAGATGAGTAGAAGCATTATAAATAACTAAAATGCTTATGAGTTTTGACTCAGGAACTCTACTCCTGAGAATCTCTCCTGTAGAAATGTGTATGTTCCCAATGGTACTAAAAATAAGTTTGCTATAGTGTTATTTATAATAGCAAAAATTTGGAAAAAGCGTAAATGCCTGACAGTGGGGAACCAGATATGTTATGACAAATCTACATGATAAAATACTGTGCAACCATTTAAGAAACTAAAGTAGCTTGATGTGTTGTGACCTGGAAAGACAGTAAGTGTTCATAATGTGTTAAGCAAATGGGTAAGTTCCAATACAATATGTCTAGCACAACTCCCTTTCTAGAAAGAAAGAAAAGAAAGTATATGCTGTAAAACTGTAGAAAAAAAGTCTGGAAGTATATGATATAGCTGATAAATATAACACTAGTTACCTCTCAGAAGATAGAATGTGCAGGTGCAGAGGTATGTTTAACTTCTCAATTTGTGTATGTATATGTAATAGGATTATGGGAAATTTTCACTGTCTGTATTCTTCTATGTTTTTAAAATTTTTAAAAATCTAAAAATACTAAAAGTAGTTTAAATACTTGAAGTGTTCCTGTAGCATGAATATAAAAGCCTTAAAGTAATGGAAATGAACAATTTCAGAATGTTTTTAAAAAATATTTATATCCCAGATAGTAAACTGACTTTTGAGGTTTAGACATGATTGACTCAAGATAAACTTACTTTATACCAAGAATGCCTTTCCAAGATTTCTGAGAATTTCTAGGGTTCACAGTAGCTTTTATTTTTGAGTTTCTGCTTAAATGTAATTCCAGACTTGTCCATATCTGACTTCTCAGGGCTGTTCTCATCTGTCTGATCCATGCCATACCAGATACAGAACTTGGCCCACTTTCTTTGACCTCTTCCTCCCTTTAAGCATTATGCTAGGCATTTGTATGTGTAGCACACTTTTATGAAGATACCAGGAGGTAGAAAGTGTTTACATTTAGAACACTACAAAATGGAATTAAAAGGCCCCCAGTCACTTTACAGCATCTTTCCTTGTCACTAGTCAATATGGTCCTCTGCCATGTTGCTTTCTTTCCTTGTGCTAGCGCCAGACCTTCATTTCTCTGTTTTGTTGTTGTTGTTATTGTTGGATTTTTTTTTTTGTTTTTTTTTTTTTCCTGCTCTTTCCCCAGGTGCTGAATTTCTGTGTTTTACTTAGGCAAAGAAGGTTAGGCATCTCTTCTATTTTCTGATGTTTTTAAGGCCTCATTTTTCCCAACCAGAACAATCTATCAAGATATATTCCTCAACAAAGACAATTACCTCCCTGAGAGGAACTCTGGTGCCTGCTGTTAAAATAATAATTTCCTCTCTTTCACTACATGTTATGGTTGTAAGTGTAACTGATAAAATAATTAGCACATTGATTACCTTTGTTAACTCTTCCTGTTGCTTTTTTTTCTAAGTAAAGCCTTATCCTTTGGTCAGTGCAGTTAATAGATGAGTCTTAATTGATGTTGGCTTCCTACTGTGAAACATAAGAGTTGTGAAATCTTGGCATCATTATGACACTTAATCACATTTTCATTTTATTAGGGACAAGAGGAAAATGAGTTAAGAATAAGCTAGAACCTCTCTGCTAAAAAATAAAAAAAAATAAAAATAAAGTTAGTTTAATTAAAGTGTAAGCAGAAATACAATTCATGAAGTTGTAAATGCTTCCTCTCTGATAGACCTTGGCCTGACAGTTGGTCTGTGGAAACATGGCTGTATGTAAGATTGCATGGCATTAAGAGGCCTTAACCAAGGTCAATGTGTGAGATTAATATACTGCTCATTAGAAACAGTACAGCATAACAGATAGAAAGAAAGCTTTTGGTGTTAGAAAAACCTACATTAAAACCTGGATTCTGCTCTTTACTGTGTGACCTTGGACATGTTTACCTAACTGAGCTTTGGTTTCCTCATCTGCAAAATGAGGGATATGGATTATAATGATATAAATCATAGAACTGGCTTAGTATTATGCTGGGTTACATAGTAAGTAGTCGGTACACAGTAGCAATAGAATTTTAGCAATAATTACTATTATCTTTATAACATTTACTATTCTTATGTTTATTACCACTGGTCACTTTTCGGATGGCTAGTCTCTATTTATTTATTTATTTGTTTATTTATTGAGCTGGAGTCTCACTCTGTTGCCTAGGCTGGAGTGCAGCGGTGTGATCTCGGCTCACTGCAACCTCCCCCTCCTGGGTTCAAGCGACTCTCGTGCTTCAGCCTCCCAAGTAGCTGGGACTACAGGCATGAGCCACCACACACAATTAATTTTTGTATTTTTAGTAGAGATGGGGTCTTGTCATGTTGGCCAGGTTGGTCTTGAACTCCTGACCTCAGGTGATCCACCCACCTTGGCCTCCCAAAGTGCTGGGATTACAGGCATGAGCTACCGCACCCGGCCTTAGTCTCACTTTAAATTCACATAGGCTCTCAGTGTTGCAGTAGTCCTATAATATTTTTCTAGTCAATATATTCCCCATTCTCCAAAGCCACTCTATTATATCCTGTCCTCTCTGCTCCATTTCCAGTACTTCTCCTCTCTCTTCATTCATGGCTGTGACCCTGTTTGTATCTTACTGAGAAAATAGAATAAAGATTTCATATCTTCCCACCAACGTATCTATCAGTCTACTTCCAGTTGTAACCCTACACTCTCCCTTTCCTCCTGTTATAATGGAAAAGGGCCAGTCCTTTCATTTGTATACAGAATCCTGTCCCCTTTTGTGTACTCACAGACTTAGGGCCTACTGCTATCGCTCTTACTCTTCAGTAATCACATTGTATCTTTGTTTTTGCTTTCCCCCTGAGACAGGGTCTTCCTCTGTCATCCAGGCTGCAGTCTAGTGCTGTGAATACAGCTCACTGCAGCCTTGACTTCCCGGCTCAAGCAATCCTCCTACCTCAGCCTCCTGAGTAACTGGGACCACAGGCTCATGCCACCAGGCCCAGCTAAATTTTTAAAATTTTTATAGAGACAGGGTCTTGCCATGTTGCCCAGGTTGTCTTGATTTCTTGGTCTCAAGTGATCCTCCTGCCTTGGCCTCCAAAGTGCTGGGATTATAGGAGTGAGCCACCGTGCCTGGCCACATTTTATCTTTTCTTTTCTTTTCTTTTTTTTTTTTTTTTGAGACAGAGTCTAGCTCTGTTGCCAGGCTGGAGTTCAGTGGCACAATCTCGGCTCACTGCAACCTCTGCCTCCCAGGTTCAAGCGATTCTTCTGCCTCGGCCTCCCAAGTAGCTGGGATTACAGGCACGTGCTGCCATGCCCAGCTAATTTTTGTATTTTTAGTAGAGATAGGGTTTCACCATGTTGGCCAGGATCATCTCGATCTTCTCCCAAATTGCTGGGTTTACAGGCATAAGCCACCACGCCCGGCCTAACATTTTATCTTTTATGTTAGATAATTCCCATCAGCAAGCAAACATGTCATCATAGGGTCTGTGTTTAAAATATCCCTTTGGGCCAGGCGCAGTGGCTCACGCCTGTAATCCCAGCACTTTGGGAGGCTGAGGCGGGTGGAACACCTGAGGTCAGGAGTTTTGACCAGCCTGGCCAACATGGTGAAACCCTATCTCTACTAAAAATACAAAATTAACCAGGCGTGGTGGTATGCACCTGTAATCCCAGCTACTTGGGAGGCTGAGGCAGGAGAATCACTTGAACCCAGGAGGCAGAGGTTGCAGTGAGCCAAGAACGTGCCACTGCACTCCAGCCTGGGCAACAAGAGCGAAGCTCCATCTCAAAAAAAAAAAAAAAAGAAAAAGAAAAAAAATTTCCTTTGACCTTTCTTTCATATTTCCAGGTAGCTATTCCTGTGCTTTTTCTGCTTTCCTTAGAGCAAAGCTCCTTGGAAGCATATCCTTACCTCAACTACTCCAAGCAGATTTTTCTTTCTTCTGCTCAACTGAAACTGCATTTGTCAAGGTTTCCAATGACTGCCACATTGCCAAATCCAGTAGCCAATTATCAGTCCCTGTTTTACTTGACCTTAGCACCGTTTGAACAGATTATTTCAACCTTCCTGAAATGCTTTCTTCTGGCTTATGGAACATTTCCCTTTCCTAGTTTTCACTGGCCAACTCTGTAGTTTCTTTTACTGAATGCTCTTCAACTTTCCTGATTTCTAAATATTTATGAACCCCAGAGCTCAATTCTTTCTCTCTCTCGGTTCAATTCCTAGGTAATCTCAACCAGTCTCATGCTTTTATTATCATCTTTGTAGTGGTGTCTCCAAAACCTGTATCTAAAGTCTCAATCTTCTCTGACCCTCACTTGCATACCCTACTGCCTACACTACGTCTTTGGATGTCCTGTAAGTGTCCCAAGCTTAATATATTCTACCTTTTCCCCAATTTTACTTATTTACTTATAAATAAATAGTATTGGCCAGGCATGGTGGCTCACACCTGTAATCGCAGCACTTTAGGAGGCCAAGGCGGGCAGGTCACTTGGGCTCAAGCAAGACTAGTCTGGCCAACATGGTGAAACCCCAACTCTACAAAAAACATGTGTGGTGGCACGTGCTTGTGGTACCAGCTACTTGGAAGGCTGAGGTGGGAGAATCGCTTGAGCCCAGGAGGCAGAGGTTGCAGTGAGCTGTGATTGTGCCACCACACTCCAGCCTGGGCAACAGAGCAAGACCTTGTCTCAGATGAATGAATGAATGAATGGTACTTCTAGTCATCTGGTCCGCCACAGCTCTTGGAGTCTCCCTTGACTCCCTTCTCTCACATGTCCAGTCCATCAGCAAATCTTATCTGCTCACTGTAGATGCACATCCAGAATCTGACCATTTCTCACCTCCTTTACTTGGTGTTACCATAGTCCAAGCTACTACTTTCTCTTGCCTGGATGACTGCATAGCTTCTTAAGGTTTTTCTGCTTCTACTCTTGGCCCCTACAGTCTTTTTCTGCCAGAGTGATCCTTTTAAATCAGTAATTATTTTTCTTGCCTAAATTTCTTTAATAGTTTTCTATATATATGTAGAAGAAAATCTGAAAATCCTTACTGTGGTCTTCAAGATGCTGAATGATTTGGTACCTGGCAACTGTTCTGACTTCATCTCCTACTACCTTCCATCTCCCTCATCTAGTCCAGCCCCAGCAGTTTCTTCACTATTGTTTGAGTATACCAAGAATTCTCCAGCCTTTATACTTGGTATTCTCTCTGCCAGAAATGTTTTTCACCCATATTTTCACATGGCGTGTTCCTTCATTTCATTCAGTCCTCTGCTCAGATGCCAGCTCATCATAGAAATCTTCCTGACCGTGCCATCTGAAATGGCACCCTGTTCCCCATGTCCTACCTTCCTTCAGTCCCTTTATTCTTCTTTGTTTTTCTTCTGCAGTGCTTGTTACTACTTGCTATTTTTCTATAATTCCCACCCCCACTCTCTCTAGAAGGTTAGTTCTCTGAGGGCAAGGACTTTGTTTTGTTCATTGTTGTATCCCCAGAACCTAGAATATTACCTGTGGCACTCCTTGTTGGATAAATAAATGAATGAGTTGCTTTTTTTCTCCATATACATTCTTATCTTACTAATGTACTTTTTAAAAATTTATGGAAAAATGCAGTCTTTTAAAAAATTGTGATAAATACTCATAAAATTTACCATCTTAACCATTTTAAAATGTACAATTCAGTTAATGCCACTGCTACCATCATCACTATCTCTCTCCAGAACTCTTTTCATCTTGCAGAACTGAAACTCTGTACCCATTAAACAGTAAGTCTCCATTTCCTCTGTCCCCTGAATGCTGGTAGCCACCATTCTGTGTCTGTGTCTATGTCTGTGTTTTATCTCTATGAGCAGTCTTTTAGTTAACCACTAAGAGGTAAGGTTTGAATATATGGGGAGTCAAACCACCCTCAGGTTTCTTTTAACAAGCACTTATTGAATACCTGCCTTGGGCTTGGTACTGTGCTAGGTTCAATATGGTTACACAAGGGGTGTCCTCTACAGGTCTCTTCTGCTGGAAACAAGAATTGTGTATGTTTTACAAAAGATACCATTCCATATCTCATTATCATGCTCTGATACTGAAAACTAAGATATGTTTTGGTATGTGTATTAGTCAGGGTCTTCCAGAGAGATAGAACCAATAGGATATATATGGTCAAGCACGGCATAATGACATTTCAGTCAGTAATGGACCATATATATGGAACAGTGGTCCCATAAGATTGTAACACTGTAGTTTTACCGTACCTTTTCTATGTTTAGATACATAAATACTCACCATTGTGTTACAGTTGCCTACAGTGTTCAGTATAGTAACTTGCTGTACTGGTTTGTATCCTAAGAGCAATAGGCTATGCCACATAGCCTTGGTATGTGTATAAGTCCATTTTCACACTGGTGATAAAGACATACCCGAGACTGGGCAATTTACAAAAGAAAGAGGTTTAATGGACTTATAGTTCCACATGACTGGGAGGCCTCACAATCATGGTGGAAGGTGAAAGGCACATTTCACATGGCAACAGACAAGAGAAGAGAGCTTCTGCAGGGAAACTCCCCCTTATAAAACCATCAGATCTCATGAGACTATTCACTGTCATGAGAACAGCACGGGAAAACCTCAGCCCATGATTCAATTACCTCCCACCAGGTTCCTCCAACAACATGTGGGAATTCAAGATGGGATTTGGGTTGGGGACAGCCAAACCATATCAGTATGTAGTAGGCTATACCATCTAGGTTTATGTAAATATACAATATGATATTTGTGCAGTGACAAAATAACCTGATGACACATTTTTCAGAACATATCCCCATTGTTAAGTGACTCATGACTGAATATAGACATATGAGAGGGGATTTATTAGAGAAATTGGCGTATACTGTTATGGAGGCTGAGAAGTCCCACACAAGCTGTCTGTAAGCCGGAGACCCTGGTAGTGTAGCTCAGTCCAAGTGTAAAGGCCTCAGAACCAGGGAAACCAATGGTGTGACTTGTCCAAGACTAGAGCCTGAGAGCCCAGGGGACTCCTGGTGTAAGTCCCAGAGTACAAAGGCTGGGGAGTCTAGAGTTTTGATGTGCAAGGACAGGAGAGGAAGAGTGTACCCCACCTGCAGCACACACTTGCCTTTTCTCTGTTTTTGTTCTCTCTGGGCCCCTGGCTGACTGGATGGTGGTGTCTACCCATGTTGAGAGCAGATCTTCCCCACCTAGTCCACTCAGACTCACATGCTCATCTCCTCTAGAAACACAGAGACATATCCAAAGATAATGCTTTCCCAGGCCAGGTACAGTGGCTCATACCTGTAATCCTAGTACTTTGGGAGGCTGAGGTGGACAGATAATCTGAGGTCAGGAGTTCGAGACCAGCCTGGCCAACATAAAAATATAACAATGAGCTAGGCATGGTGGTGGGCGCCTATAATCCCAGCTACTCGGGAGGCTGAGGCAGGAGAATTGCTTGAACCTGGGAGGCAGAGATTGCAGTGAGCCAAGATCATGCCACTGCACTCCAGCCTGAGAGACAGAGTGAGTGAGACTCCGTCTCAAAAAACAAAACAAAACAAAAACAGTGAAAAAAAAAAACAAAGATAATGCTCTACCAGATTTCTAGGTATTTCTTAATCCAATGAGGTTGACAAAGTCAACCATAACTATGAATTTTGTGCTTTATAGCCGTATCCGGCTTTCCCCTTCTTTTTGTCTGGTCATTTCAAATTGACAGGAAAATATACCTTTTTTTTTTTTTTTGTAAGGTGAAATTAACATAGAATTAAACATTTAATTTTTTTTTTTTTTTTTTTTTCTGACAGAGTCTTGCTTTGTTGCCCAGGCTGGAGTGCAGTGGTGTGATCTCGGCTCACTGCCCTCCGCCTCCCGGGCTCAAGTGAGTCTCCTGCCTCAGCCTCCTAAGCAGCTGGGATTACAGCTGCCTGCCACCATGCCCGGCTGATTTTGTATTTTTAGTAGAGATCAGGTTTCACCATGTTGACCAGGCTGGTCTCAAACTCCTGACCTCAGGTGATCCACCCACTTCGGCCTTCCCAAAGTGCTGGGATTACAGGTGTGAGCCACCATGCCTGGACAAACATTTAATTTCTTAGTTTTTATTTTTTTAGACAGGACCTTGCTCCGTTGCCCAAGCTGGGGTGCAGTGGTATGATCTTGGCTCGCTGCAACCTCTGCCTCCTGGGGTCAAGCAATCCTCCTGCCTCAGCCTCCTGAGCATCTGGGACTACAGGCATGGGCCACCATGCCCTGCTATAAATTAAACATTTTAAAGTGAACAATTAAGTGGCATATAGTACATTCATAATGATGTACAACCTCCACCTCTATTTAGTTCCAAAACATTTTCAGCACCCCAAAAGAAAACCCCATAACCATTAAACAGTTGTTCCATATTCCCACCTTTCCCCAGCCCCTGGCAACTACCAATCTGTTTTCTGTCTCTATGGATTTACTTATTCTTAATATTTTATATAAATGAAATAATGCAATATGTGTGTGACATTTGTGTCTAGCTTATTTTACTTAGCATATTTTTTAAGGTTCATCCACATTATAGCATATAAATCAGTACTTCATTTCTTATTATGACTGAATAATGTTATATGTATATGCCACAATTTGTTTATCCATTTATTTGCCGATGGACGTTTGGGCTGTTTCTATATTTCACCTATTGTGAATAGTGCTATGAACATGCATGTACAAGTATTTGTTTGAGTACCTGTTTTCAGTTCTTCGGGGTGTATACCTAGGAGTGGAATTGCCAGGTCACATGGTAATTCCATGTTTAACTTTTTGAGGAACTGTTAAACTATTTTCCATAATGGCTGAACTGTTTTACATTTCTGCCAGCAACGCACAAGGGTTCTAGTTTCTCTACATCCTCGCCAACACTTGATATTTTCCTTTTTAAAACATTGTTATTAGAGCCATCCTTGTGGTGTGAGGTGGTACTTCATTGTGGTTTTTTTTTTTTTCTTTTGAGACGGAGTCTCGCTCTGTCACCCAGGCTGGAGTGCAGTGGTGCAATCTGGGCTCACTGCAAGCTCCGCCTCCCTGGTTCACGCCATTCTCCTGCCTCAGCCTCCCGAGTAGCTGGGACTACAGGCGCCCGCCACCATGCCCAGCTAATTTTTTGTATTTTCAGTAGAGACGGGGTTTCATCATGTTAGCCAGGATGGTCTTGATCTCCTGGCCTTGTGATCCGCCCGCCTTGGCCTCCCAAAGTGCTGGGATTACAGGGGTGAGCCACCACGCCTGGCCTTCATTGTGGTTTTGATTTGCATTTCCCTGATGACTAATCTTTTCTTGTGCTCGTTGGCCATTTTTATATCTTCTTTGGAGAAAATATATTGTTTTGAGAACCATAATAACAATATTCAACTTGATGAAATCTTTTTCCTGTTTTCCTTAAATTTATCTTGATTATACCCATAGTGTGTGCTATTAGGAGTTAGTAAACTAAGTCCTGTGGATCAAATCTGGTTTGCTGACAGTTTTTATATGGCCTACATGCTAAGCATGGTTTTTACATTTTTTAATTGTTGGAGGAAAAAAATCCAAAGAATATTTCATGATACATGAAAATTATATGAAATTCAGATTTCAGTGTCCATAAGGTTTTATTGGAACACACAGTCACACCCATGCATTTATGTGTTGTCTATGACTGCTGTCATGCTACAATAGCAGAGTTGAGCAATTGCATAGGGACCATATGGGTCATAAAGCCTAAAATATTTATAATCTGGCTCTTTATAGGAAAAACTTTGCCAACCCTGTATTAGATGTTCTTGTTTCTTGTTCTTAGCTTCTGATATTTTTGCAGCCCTGATCATTGATGGGCAGAGAAGCCTTTAAGAGAGTAAGGAAGTACCGCTTGTTGGGAGAGCTCAAAATGGAATAGCATTCAGTTTAGTTCTCATAGATGACCAAATGTTTTCTATCTTGATAGATACTAAATTCCAAGGTTAAAATATTAATGATAGGAACCAGATACAAAATTCCTAAAATATCATTTAAATGTCATCTGTCATTATCATTAAGAGTATCTCCCATCAATAATGTTCCAGCTCTCAACATACATTATTTATGATGAATGTAAGAGAATTTCATGAAATCCTCCTCTAAAGACTCCTTTGGCCCCAAATTCTGAAATACTGTAATTCTAACATTAACTATTGGAATATCGTTATGTTGCTCAATATCACATTGAACAGGGACATCTTACATTCCAGAACTTATCAGTGCCCTTCTGTAACTAAATTATAGAAATTTAAAAACTAAATTAAAATTTTCTTTAACCTGTGTAAGAAGGGACATCTCACACTTGAAGCTTTATTTGACATTTGTTTTTTTTTTAATTTTACTTTATTTTGAGATAGTATCTCACTCTGTTGCCTAGTCTGAGTGCAGTCGTGTGATCAGCTCATTGCAGCCCTGACTGCCTGGGCTCAAGCTATCCTCCCTTCTCAGCCTCCTGAGTAGCGGGGACTATAGGCACATGCCACCACACTTGGCATATTTATTTATTTATTTATTTATTTATTTATTTTGTAGAGACAGGGTTTCACCATGTTGCCTAGGCTGGTCTCAAACTCCTGGATGCAAGCAGTTCACCCACCTCAGCCTCCCAAAGTGCTAGGATTATAGGCGTGAGCCACCGCACCTGGCCAACATTTTTTTTTTAATAATAGACTTCGAATTGATTAGGTGTCCAAACTGTAGTGATTTCAGTGATGTGTATTTTGTTAGGAGGAGGTTGTTCATTCCAGCCACTGGCATGCTTTGTGTAGGTCTTTTGAGTACATGCTGACTTAAGGAAATACCTTTTAAATAAAAAATACCAAGAGGTAAAGAATATTAGACTGAATCATGTTCTTCTGATTTCTACAATGGGTATTACCCTAAACCACATGTACCCAAATATTAATCTTATTGTGGAAACTATGCTCTTATATTCTGATAGTATGTTTAGTTTTACAGTCAAAGGAAACTGAAAGTTTAAGAGCAAAGTTCACTTCATTCCTGAAGAAAAAACTTCCCATTTTATAGCTATTGGATTATAGGTGAGATTTCATTAAGGTAATAGCCCCAAAACCTTAGAGGATGCTCTTGGTAGGAATGATCATTCCCAAACAAGTAGATGCAATGCTCTTGTCTCTTGGGGCCTTTCACCTCTCAAGCCTGTGATTCCCAAATACTTATCTTCTCTGATCAGTATGCAAGTTTATCTTTTGAGTGAAGTCTTATAAACCTCTAGCAACACCAGGCTAGTCTATGTCTTTTTGTATTTTTATTGATTTCTGTACTCCTTAGCTCCTTGATTGGCAACTTTGTTAATGAAGGAAGCTTGCTTTAATAAAATTATGTTTAGATGCTTGTTATTAGAAGCTGTGTGCCAAACGATATTTTAACGCCCAATCATTAAAATTCAGTGGGTTTGTTGCTACTGTTCTTCAGTCTGCCTCCCCATTTGAGATCTGTAGTTGCTTTAACAGTCATTTCCTTTGTCCTTATCAACAATTCCTACTCTGCTTTCAAAGTAGGGTTACAACTGGGTCTATTCATATTCCAAATCTTATTTTAGTGTTTTCTACCATCATATGGCCTGTCCTTTAGGGAGCTGGTATGTCTCTATAGGTTTAGAAAATGATCATAGTTAGGTGTTATTCTTTTTGGTCAGCTTTCAAAAATCCTGATGCCTGGGTTGCATTCCACACCAATTAAATTAAAATGTCTGAGGGTGGGGGGCCCCAAGCATCAGTATTTTTTAAAAAGTCCCAGGTAATTCCAATATGCAGCAAGGTTTGGAAACCATTGGCTTTACTAATTGGCCAAATGGCTTAGAGGCTCTTCCTCCTAGTTATCTACTCACTACCCAGGATTAATTAGATGACCTTAACACAATGCATTTAGCTACCTGAAAAAGAGATGTTATGTAAATGTATTACTGTTATCATTATTATCATTATTATTTAAACTTCAGAGAAGCCATTTTGTGGTAAAATGTGCATAACATAAAAGTTACCATTTTAACCTTTTTTTTTTTTTTTGAGATGGGGTCTTACTATGTTGCCCAGGCTGGA
>NW_020257889.1:0-23270 GCF_003255815.1 Theropithecus gelada
GTTGATTCCAAGTCTTTGCTATTGTGAATAGTGCCGCAATAAACATATGGGTGCATGTGTCTTTATAGCAGCATGATTTATAATCCTTTGGGTATATACCCAGTAATGGGATGGCTGGGTCATATGGTACATCTAGTTCTAGATCTTTGAGGAATCGCCATACTGTTTTCCATAATGGTTGAACTAGTTTACAATCCCACCAACAGTGTAAAAGTGTTCCTATTTCTCCACATCCTCTCCAGCACCTGTTGTTTCCTGATATTTTAATGATCGCCATTCTAACTGGTGTGAGATGGTATCTCATTGTGGTTTTGATTTGCATTTCTCTGATGGCGAGTGATGATGAGCATTTTTTCATGTGTCTGTTGGCTGTATGAATGTCTTCTTTTGAGAAATGTCTGTTCATATCCTTTGCCCACTTTTTGATGGGGTTGTTTGTTTTTTTCTTGTAAATTTGTTTGAGTTCTTTGTAGGTTCTGGATATTAGCCCTTTGTCAGATGAGTAGATTGCAAAAATTTTCTCCCATTCTGTAGGTTGCCTGTTCACTCTGATGGTAGTTTCTTTTGCTGTGCAGAAGCTCTTTAGTTTAATGAGATCCCATTTGTCAATTTTGGCTTTTGCTGCCGTTGCTTTTGGTGTTTTAGACATGAAGTCTTTGCCCATGCCTATGTCCTGAATGGTACTACCTAGGTTTTCCTCTAGGATTTTTATGGTATTAGGTCTAACATTTAAGTCTCTAATCCATCTTGAATTAATTTTCGTATAAGGAGTAAGGAAAGGATCCAGTTACAGCTTTCTACTTATGGCTAGCCAATTTTCCCAGCACCATTTATTAAATAGGGAATCCTTTCCCCATTTCTTGTTTTTCTCAGGTTTGTCAAAGATCAGATGGCTGTAGATGTGTGGTATTATTTCTGAGGACTCTGTTCTGTTCCATTGGTCTATATCTCTGTTTTGGTACCAGTACCATGCTGTTTTGGTTACTGTAGCCTTGTAGTATAGTTTGAAGTCAGGTAGCGTGATGCCTCCAGCTTTGTTCTTCTGACTTAGGATTGTCTTGGCAATGCGGGCTCTTTTTTGGTTCCATATGAACTTTAAAGCGGTTTTTTCCAATTCTGTGAAGAAAGTCATTGGTAGCTTGATGGGGATGGCATTGAATCTATAAATAACCTTGGGCAGTATGGCCATTTTCACGATATTGATTCTTCCTATCCATGAGCATGGTATGTTCTTCCATTTGTTGGTGTCCTCTTTTATTTCACTGAGCAGTGGTTTGTAGTTCTCCTTGAAGAGGTCCTTTACATCCCTTGTAAGTTGGATTCCTAGGTATTTTATTCTCTTTGAAGCAATTGTGAATGGAAGTTCATTCATGATTTGGCTCTCTGTTTGTCTGTTACTGGTGTATAAGAATGTTTGTGATTTTTGCACATTAATTTTGTATCCTGAGACTTCGCTGAAGTTTCTTATCACCTTAAGGAGATTTTGGGCTGAGATGATGGGGTTTTCTAAATATACAATCATGTCATCTGCAAATAAGTACAATTTGACTTCTTCTTTTCCTAACTGAATACCCTTTATTTCTTTCTCTTGCCTGATTGCCCTAGCCAAAACTTCCAACACTATGTTGAATAGGAGTGGTGAGAGAGGGCATCCCTATCTTGTGCCAGTTTTCAAAGGGAATTTTTCCAGTTTTTGCCCATTCAGTATGATATTGGCTGTGGGTTTGTCATAAATAGCTCTTATTATTTTGAGGTACATTCCATCAATACCGAATTTATTGAGCGTTTTTAGCATGAAGGGCTGTTGAATTTTGTCAAAAGCCTTTTCTGCATCTTTTGAGATAATCATGTGGTTCTTGTCTTTGGTTCTGTTTATATGCTGGATTACGTTTATTGATTTGCGAATGTTGAACCAGCCTTGCATCCCAGGGATGAAGCCCACTTGATCATGGCCGATAAGCTTTTTGATGTGCTGCTGGATCCAGTTTTCCAGTATTTTATTGAGAATTTTTGCATTGATGTTCATCAGGGATATTGGTCTAAAATTCTCTTTTTTTGTTGTATCTCTGCCAGGCTTTGGTATCAGGATGATGTTGGCCTCATAAAATGAGTTAGGGAGGATTCCCTCTTTTTCTATTGATTGGAATAGTTTCAGAAGGAATGGTACCAACTCCTCCTTGTACCTCTGGTAGAATTCAGCTGTGAATCCATCTGGTCCTGGACTTTTTTTGGTTGGTAGGCTATTAATTGTTGCCTCAATTTCAGAGCCTGCTATTGGTCTATTCAGGGATTCAACTTCTTCCTGGTTTAGTCTTGGAAGAGTGTAAGTGTCCAGGAAATTATCCATTTCTTCTAGATTTTCCAGTTTATTTGCGTAGAGGTGTTTATAGTATTCTCTGATGGTAGTTTGTATTTCTGTGGGGTCGGTGGTGATATCCCCTTTTTCATTTTTAATTGCGTCGATTTGATTCTTCTCTCTTTTCTTCTTTATTAGTCTTGCTAGTGGTCTGTCAATTTTGTTGATCTTTTCAAAAAACCAACTCCTGGATTCATTGATTTTTTGGAGGGTTTTTTGTGTCTCTATCTCCTTCAGTTCTGCTCTGATCTTAGTTATTTCTAGCCTTCTGCTAGCTTTCGAATGTGTTTGCTCTTGCTTCTCTAGTTCTTTTAATTGCGATGTTAGAGTGTCAATTTTAGATCTTTCCTGCTTTCTCTTGTGGGCATTTAGTGCTATAAATTTCCCTCTACACACTGCTTTAAATGTGTCCCAGAGATTCTGGTATGTTGTATCTTTGTTCTCATTGGTTTCAAAGAACATCTTTATTTCTGCCTTCATTTCGTTATGTACCCAGTAGTCATTCAGGAGCAGGTTGTTCAGTTTCCATGTAGTGGAGCGGTTTTGATTGAGTTTCTTAGTCCTGAGTTCTAGTTTGATTGCACTGTGGTCTGAGAGACAGTTTGTTATAATTTCTGTTCTTGTACATTTGCTGAGGAGTGCTTTACTTCCAATTACGTGGTCAATTTTGGAGTAAGTACGATGTGGTGCTGAGAAGAATGTATATTCTGTTGATTTGGGGTGGAGAGTTCTATAGATGTCTATTAGGTCTGCTTGCTGCAGAGATGAGTTCAATTCCTGGATATCCTTGTTAACTTTCTGTCTCGTTGATCTGTCTAATGTTGACAGTGGAGTGTTGAAGTCTCCCATTATTATTGTATGGGAGTCTAAGTCTCTTTGTAAGTCTCTAAGGACTTGCTTTATGAATCTGGGTGCTCCTGTATTGGGTGCATATATATTTAGGATAGTTAGCTCTTCCTGTTGAATTGATCCCTTTACCATTATGTAATGGCCTTCTTTGTCTCTTTTGATCTTTGATGGTTTAAAGTCTGTTTTATCAGAGACTAGTATTGCAACCCCTGCTTTATTTTTGTTCTCCATTTGCTTGGTAGATCTTCCTCCATCCCTTTATTTTGAGCCTGTATATGTCTCTGCATGTGAGATGGGTCACCTGAATACAGCAGACTGATGGGTCTTGACTCTTTATCCAGTTTGCCAGTCTGTGTCTTTTAATTGGAGCATTTAGTCCATTTACATTTAAGGTTAATATTGTTATGTGTGAACTTGATCCTGCCATTATGATATTAACTGGTTATTTTGCTCGTTAGTTGATGCAGTTTCTTCCTAGCCTCAATGGTCTTTACATTTTGGCATGTTTTTGCAATGGCTGGTATCGGTTGTTCCTTTCCATGTTTAGTGCTTCCTTCAGGGTCTCTTGTAAGGCAGGCCTGGTGGTGACAAAATCTCTCAACATTTGCTTATCTGTAAAGGATTTTATTTCTCCTTCACTTATGAAACTTAGTTTGGCTGGATATGAAATTCTGGGTTGAAAATTCTTTTCTTTAAGAATGTTGAATATTGGCCCCCACTCTCTTCTGGCCTGTAGAGTTTCTGCTGAGAGATCTGCTCTTAGTCTGATGGGCTTCCCTTTGTGGATAACCCGACCTTTCTCTCTGGCTGCCCTTAAGATTTTTTCCTTCATTTCAACTTTGTTGAATCTGGCAATTATGTGTCTTGGAGTTGCTCTTCTCGAGGAGTATGTTTGTGGCGTTCTCTGTATTTCCTGGATTTGAATGTTGGCCTGCCCTACTAGGTTGGGGAAGTTCTCCTGGATGATATCCTGCAGAGTGTTTTCCAACTTGGTTCCATTTTCCCCCTCACTTTCAGGCACCCCAATCAGACGTAGATTTGATCTTTTTACATAATCCCATACTTCTTGCAGGCTTTGTTCATTTCTTTTTCTTCTTTTTTCTTTAGGTTTCTCTTCTCGCTTCATTTCATTCATTTGATCCTCAATCGCTGATACTCTTTCTTCCAGTTGATCGAGTCGGTTACTGAAGCTTGTGCATTTGTCACGTATTTCTCGTGTCATGGTTTTCATCTCTTTCATTTCGTTTATGACCTTCTCTGCATTAATTACTCTAGCTATCAATTCTTCCACTCTTTTTTCAAGATTTTTAGTTTCTTTGCGCTGGGTATGTAATTCCTCCTTTAGCTCTGAGAATCTTGATGGACTGAATCCTTCTTCTCTCATCTCGTGAAAGTCATTCTCCGTCCAGCTTTGATCCATTGCTGGCGATGAGCTGCGTTCCTTTGCAGGGGAAGATGCGCTCTTATTTTTTGAATTTCCAGCTTTTCTGCCCTGCTTTTTCCCCATCTTTGTGGTTTTATCTGCCTCTGGTCTTTGATGATGGTGATGTACTGATGGGGTTTTGGTGTGGGTGTCCTTCCTGTTTGTTAGTTTTCCTTCTAACAGTCAGGACCCTCAGCTGTAGGTCTGTTGGAGATTGCTTGAGGTCCACTCCAGACCCTGTTTGGCTGGGTATCAGTAGCAGAGGCTGCAGAAGATAGAATATTGCTGAACAGCGAGTGTACCTGTCTGATTCTTACTTTGGAAGCTTCCTCTCAGGGGTGTACTCCACCCTGTGAGGTGTGGGGTGTCAGACTGCCCCTAGTGGGGAATGTCTCCCAGTTAGACTACTCAGGGGTCAGGGACCCACTTGAGCAAGCAGTCTGTCCCTTCTCAGATCTCAACCTCCGTGTCGGGAGATCCATTGCTCTCTTCAAAGCTGTCAGACAGAGTCGTTTGCGTCTGCAGAGGTTTCTGCTGCTTTTTGTTGTTGTTGTTGTTTAGCTATGCCCTGTCCCCAGAGGTGGAGTCTACAGAGACAGGCAGTTTTCCTTGAGCTGCTGTGAGCTCCACCCAATTGGAGCTTCCCAGCGGCTTTGTTTACCTACTTAAGCCTCAGCAATTGCGAGCACCCCTCCCACAGCCTCACTGCTGCCTTGTGGTTAGATTGCAGACTGCTGTGCTAGCAATGAGGGAGGCTCTGTGGGCGTGGGACCCTCCCAGCCAGGTGTGGGATATAATCTCCTGGTGTGCCCGTTTGCTTAAAGTGCAGTATTGGGGTGGGAGTTACCCGATTTTCCAGGTGTTGTGTGTTTCAGTTCCCCTGGCTAGGAAAAGGGCTTCCCTTCCCCTTTACGCTTCCCAGGTGAGGCGATGCCTTGCCCTGCTTCAGCTCTTGCGTCAGGCTGCAGCAGCTGACCAGCACCAATTGTCCGGCACTCCCTAGTGAGATGAACCCAGCACCTCAGTTGAAAATGCAGAAATCACCGGTCTTCTGTGTCACTCGCGCTGGGAGTTGGAGACTGGAGCTGTTCCTATTCGGCCATCTTTCAACAAATGTTTATAATTCAACACTGTATGCCTAGGAGTGTGATTGGTGCTAGGAACACAAGGATATGTAAGATTAATTTTTGCTTATTAGAAGCTTGAAATCTAGTCTTGTAGAGGCCAATACCCAAATAAGCAAATTATTACATGTTGTAATAAGTGAACTGTGTCCTGAAGTATGAGTAGAAGTTCTCTAGGTTGCAATTCCATGCAAACCATCCAACAGACCATGGCCTGCAGGACAGTGGATGGCAAAGTGGTGTCTGAGACCAACAACACCAAAGTTCTGAGGCACTGAGTCAGCAGAAACAGGGTACCCTTTGGGGAGCAGGAACCCAATAAAAAGTTTAGAGGTCAAAAAATAAAAGTAAATAAAATAATGACTTCTTAATGTTTGTATCTATGTCTACACATATCTTTTAACATCCTTTTACATGTGTTGGATGTAAGACTTGCCACTCTGCCTTAATCTATCTTTTCCTTTCTACCTATTCCTGTATTACATCTGTGACTAGAAATAGGGGAGAGAGATGTTTGGCTAAACATCTAGAGTTACTAGATAGAAATGTGTAAATGTAACAGATGCACAAGTGGAGCTCAGGATGAAGCTATTGTTTTAAATCTGCTCTCACAGACAGTTCTGTTTTCACTAGTTGTGAGTGTGTGTGTTTAAATGTAGTAACATCCAGTTAATCCTCATAGTCACATCACAGTTCCTTCATCCCTTTACAGTCATTTCAGCCTACTTATCAACAATAGCTTTTCATAGAATCTACTAGAATTATACACTGATGGGACTATATTAATTTTAGGAAATGAAATACTCATATTTTACCCAGGAAACTGGTGTATTAGGCCATTCTTGCATTGCTATAAAAAATACCTAAGATTGGGTAATTATAAAGAAAAGAGATTTAACTGGCTTCTGGTTCTGCAGGCTGTACAAGTATCCTTGGCTTCTGGGGAGGCCTCAGGGAGCTTTTACTTGTGGCAGAAGGTGAAGTGGGAGCAGGCATGTCACATGGCCAGAGCAGGACAAGAGAGAGAAAGAGTTGGAGGTGCCATACACTTTTAAACAAACAGATCTCGTGTGGACTCACTCAGTGCCAAGGTGATGGCACCAAATACTTCATGAGGGATACACCCCCGCAATCCAAACATCTCCCACTAGGCCCCACTCCAACACTGGAGATTACATTTCAACATGAGATTTGGCGGGGACACAGATCCAAACCATATCAATGGGAATATATGGTCTGGCTCATTATGTTAAAATAAATAAAATAATTTTTATCATGCAGAGTGTTATGCTAATTTTCATTGTTTTCTTACTCTCATTTGCATCTATGGTCATTATCTTTCCTTGCCTTCAGTATTAGTATCTGTAAACTTTCTCTCTTCTGGAATAGCATGTATTCAAACCTTATGATATCCCTAATGTATTGGTGTATTTTTAAAAAGCCCATATACAATAACACTTTATTTTTATGCTGTCTAAATCTTTTATTTAAAGACATCTGGTATGTTTGGCTCAGCGGACAAAATATGACAGTGCTGAAAAGTAGTATTAGCAATTCTTATGACTTTCTACATATTTTAAGATGTTTATGGCAGAAATTACATACTGTGGTGGATAGAGTAGCAGACTAAGAAAAATTTATCATTGACATGCTATTACTTACTTTTTTGTGACCCTGAGAAAACCAGTAGCCTTTTCTATGATTCTGATTTTTAACCACAATTTTATAGCTATGAAAGAAGAAAACAATTGTTCCAAATATCTGCACAATAGGAATACTGAGATTTCAAGAATAATTCTTTGTGTGTTTTTTTAAAATGTAGCATAATCTATTGCTACTGTTAGTGTTTCCAAAGTGGCAAACTTGAATTCAATTTCTTGTAATAAGTAAAAACATGTCCTGTATATGGCCAGTGGTAACTATTTGGTTTGAACTGCTATATGAATTAGGAATAAAAATATAATATTGGATTGAACTTCAACTTATCACAAAAATTGTTTAACTATTAAGATATTTTAGGCATTAAAATTCAAATAGTATTAATCTAAATTTGAAAAATTATTATAATATTTCAATTATGTTTAGCTGCTTATAGTTTTAATTCAGAGACATTAGTTGATTAAATACTGTCCCTGTAACTAGACCATGATAAATAATGCTCTTGTGTGTGACATGGATAAGAATCAGGTCATTGTTTAGTATTTCAGCTTATAGTTTGGTATTTCAGCTTGTGTGCACTGTCCTTTGCTGGAAAGAAAACATCATCCTGGTTCAAATGATCAGTACATTGCTAATTTATTAGTGATTTATTTTCCTTAAACTTTGAAAGTCTTTTTGTTATATTTGCTGAGGGTAGGGTAAATCAATTTGTACTCACATGCCAGATTATATCAGATGTGATTGATTCTGGTTACTTCCTTGATTTATGGAATGAATAATTTCATTATAAATATTTCAGTCTTCTGGGAAATTGGTTAAAAAAAGAGGAACTTGATTTAATTTGCTATGGTATGTCTATATGTATATTTATATCCCTCTTATTTAAGGCAAAGATAAAGATCTAGGCCCACTAGGGAACTCAATAGGCCATGATCATTGGAAGTTGTATGTGTAGTGACTTGACATTGTGATTTCTGTGCATTTCTTTTTCAGACTGACGTTATTTAAAAATGGTGCTTGCTTAGTAGAGGTGCATAAGAAGAGGAATGTTGGATTTTTATCTTATTCACAATACACATGCCAGATATATTTTGCTTTCCTGAAAAAGTTGTACTATCTTTACTCCTTCTCTAAATCTGTTGCCTTTCTAAGCATGATACCAAAGGCAAATATCCTGAAGAAAAGAGTGATAGATTTTACTACAAAAAATTTAAAGCTGTCTGCCAAAATCCACTATAAACAAGATTGAAAGGCAACTGACAACTCGGAACAATAGGAGCAACACATATGGTGAACAAAGGGTGAAAATCCTTCTTATAAAGAGCTCTTAAAATATAAGAGCATATTGTACATACTAGATCATCTTTTCATCTGGAGAGCTAGGTACTGTTATTATCTTTATTTTATAGATAGATAAAGAAGTTAAGGCTTAAAGAGGTCTTAGAGTTAGTCATGAGTGAAAGAGTAAAACCTGGGTTGTCTGACCCCAGAGTCTATGCTCTTAACCACTAAGCTACATTTCCCTCCATTCTTACAGATGGCCAGAGACAAGAAAAAGCAATTTACAAAGACACCCAGCAGCTAGTAAACATATAATATTTATTTTCTCTCTGGAAATAAAATAATGGAAATGAAAATAATTAGAGAACATTTTGTCTATCAAACTGACAAAAATTTTAAACAATGGTTATGTTCATTTTTGGCAAGATATGGAAAAACCAGACAATTGATAAATCCTTTCATTGGGAAAATTACCCACAAAATCCCTTAAAACCCAGTTATAGTTTTTAACCTTGCAATTTAATTTTTAGTTATTAATCCTGAGAAAATAACTGTGTATATATGAGATTTAGTTATGAAGATATTAACTCAATATTTGTTTATAATGCTAGAAACTGTAGACAACCAAAATGTTCAACAATAGAAGACTGATTAATTAGCATACATCTATAAAATGGAATGCCAGTAGTTGTTTAAAGTGGTATTTTAAAGAGTTGTTTGGGCAGGGTGCAGTGGCTCACACCTGTAATCCCAGCACTTTGGGAGGCCGAGGTAGGTGGATCACCTGAGGTCAGGACTTCAACACCAGCCTGGCCTGGTGAAACCCCGTCTCTACTAAAAATACAAAAATTAGCCAAGCGTGGTGGCACGTCCCTGTAGTCCCAGCTACTCAGGAAGCTGAGGTAGGAGAATCACTTGAACTTGGAGGTGGAGGTTGTAGTGAGCCAAGATCGTGCCACTGCACTCCAGCCTGGGTGACAGAGTGAGACTCTGCCTCAAAATAAATAAATAAATAAATAAATAAAGATTTTTGATGGCATTTTATGTGTTAAGGGAATAAATCAGATCATTAACTCAATAAGATTCCACTTAAAAGTTGTACATTATTGTATTGATAAAAGACTGAAAAGGTTTTTATAAAAATATTAACAGTGATTTTCTCTAGTTAGTGAGAATATGATGGGTCTTATTTTTAATTTTCCAAATTTTCTACAGTAAAGAAATTTTATTTTTTTAAAAAATAAAAGTTACTGGCCAGGCATGGTGGCTCATGCCTGTAATCCCAGAACTTTGGGAGGCCGAGGTGGATGGATCACCTGAGGTCAGGAGTTTGAAACCAGCCTGACCAACATGATGAAACCCTGTCTTTACTAAAAATACAAAAACTAGCTGGGCGTGGCAGCGGGCACCTGTAATCCCAGCTACTCAGGAGGCTGAGGCAGGAGTATCACTTGAACCTGGGAGGTGGAGGCTGCAGTGAGCTGAGATCGCACCATTGCACTCCAGCCTGGGCAACAGAGAGGGAGACTCCACCTGGGGGAAAAAAAAAAAAAAAAGGTTACCAGAAAATTTCTTTAATTTACTTCTTGTTGCATGTAAGATTTTAAAAAAGCATAATCACAGATTTGCAAGAGAAAAATTTT
This sequence comes from Theropithecus gelada, assembly GCF_003255815.1. Taxonomy (NCBI): domain Eukaryota; kingdom Metazoa; phylum Chordata; class Mammalia; order Primates; family Cercopithecidae; genus Theropithecus; species Theropithecus gelada. The sequence continues at coordinate 10,336 of NW_020257889.1, forward strand.
GATCTTCCCATACTTTTTAAATTTCTAATGAATAGTACATGGTGGATCTTTATTTTAGTCTTCTAATGGGTAGTTATCATAATGTTATTCCCAGGTAAACTTGAATGATGTTTTATTTAGTATTTCCATGTGAATTTTTTTTGACTCATTTTTTGGCCATAGTTTTATCTTTATTTCTTTTCTTTAACTTCTTCCTGTTCATATTTGCCAATTTATATTCTTTCTAATATATTTCTTATATTGTTTTTTATTAGAAAAGCTTCTCCAATTTTTAAAAATTTTAAACAATAATTTTAACTTTTATTTTAGAGTCAGGGGTTACATGTGCCTCTTTGTTACATAAGTGTATTGTATGCTGCTAAGGTTGGGGCACAAATCATCTCATCCCTTGGGTAGTGAACATAGTTACCCAGTAGTTTTTTGGTTGTCCCCCTCCCTCCCTACTCTAGTAGTCCCCAGTGTCTATCGTTGGCATCTTTATGTCCGTGAGTATCCAGTGTTTAGCTTTGAAATTCATTGCTTGGTAATAAAATATACCAGTGTTCATCCTTCAAAATTTTCTTTTCTACAGAATAAAAATTTTGCAAAATTGTCACAAAATTTGTTGTGTGAAATGGAAGATGCCGGCTTGCTTATTTTACCTTATATTATTTAACAGAATTGAGATTACATAATCTAGTTCTCAATAACTGGTGGTATTTGTTCATAAACTTCTATTGATATGTTAATTTTCTGTTAATATGGGACTTATTAGTTAGGTCTCGTTCCTGAATTCGTGAAACCTCCCCTCCCCCGAACAAATGATGTCCCCCTCTCCTCTTCTTTCAGTAAGTCAATTTATATTTGGAGACGTGGCACAGTACTAGATGATTCAAGCTGAGAAAGAACAAAAAAAGATATCTGGCACTCATTCCTTGCTTTCGTATGAGCTAACTCCTGACAGGTATCTAGTATATGCTCAGTTTCCTATCTTTCTCATACATATCAGGCAGAGTAAAGCAGGTAGGAATCAGAAGTCTCAAATTAATGTCTGTAAATCCTGAGGAGATATTTTGAGGCTGCAGTAGACTAAACGATGCCAGATTTGGTTTGATTTGCGGTAATTCTATCATTTGAACACTAAGTGGCACTAAAGCCTAGGTCACAGATAATATATTGTCAATTCATATTCTCAGATTTGGGGTCTATTGGTGGGTAAATGGCTTTGGAAAAGTGATAAAAGGATTAGTAAGAAAGTATTCTGAGCTTAGAGGAAGACAGAAAAAATAGTTTTACGATCAGTTATTTTTGGGAACTGGAAGTTTAACCAAACTCTCTTGCTTTTATTTGCAAATTATTTAAAAGCAAGGAGTAAACCACTCTTAAAATGACCAAAGATGATTAATCTCACTCCACCTATCCTTGAATATTTTCCCTTTTTCTTTGAAAGGACGGAAAATCTATACTTAAAAAAAACGTTTTTAGATAGAAAGCACTCATATGCATGTTGAACCTTAAGCTCCTGTGTACCCATAGATGACAATACCCATAATAAACATTTTTTCTTCAACTCTGGTTTCTTTTGAGACTATTTACTTATACCTATAAATGTGTATTTTTACATTGGACCTAATTTGGGAAACGTCAGTATAATTTGAGTTAGAAAAAAATCAAAATTTGGTTATTCTGGAGGGGAAAGAAAATCATATGTTTTGTTACTTATCTGAACATTAAAAAATTAAAATAATCTTTCCCAAGATTTATTGAGATATATAATTGACAAAAATATATGTGTTTAAGGTATAGAATGTAATGATTTAATATGCATATACATTGTGAAATTATTACTGCAATCAAGCTAATTAACACATACATAACCTCGCAGTTACCATTATTTATTTCCAGCTTTATTGAGGTACAATTGACAAAAATGTATATAATGTATATACATATGGTGTATGACGTGATATTGAGATGTATGTATACATTGTGAAGTGATGACTACAATGAAGCTTAATATCCGTCACCCCACATAGTTATCTTTTTGTGGGGAGAACATTTAAGATCTCACATAGTAAATTTCAAGTATGCAATACATTATTATTAACTATACTCACCATGTTGTACATTAGATCTCCAGAACTTGTTTATCCTGCGTAACTGAAACTTTGTATTGTTTGACCAACATCTCCCCATTTCCCCAGCTTCCTAGCCCTGGGGCAACCACCATTCTACTCTCTGCCTCTATGAGTCTGACTTTTTTAGCTACCTCAGACAATTGGAATCACGTAGAATTTAACTTCTATGACTGGCTTATTTCTCTTAGCATGGTGTCCTCCAGGTTCATTCATGTTGTTGCAAATGACAGAATTTCCTTCTTTTTCTAAGGCTGAATGGTATTCCATAGTACACGCTTGATATATGGAAAAAGAAGTATATACAAACATACACACACATATACACACAAACCCCACACTTTCTTTATCCATTCATCTGCTGTTGGACACTTAAGATTGATTCCATGTCATGCCTATTGTGAATAATGCTGCAATGAACATTGGAATATAGAAATCTCTTCAAGATACTGATTTTATTATCTTTGACTATATACCTAGAAGTGGGATTGCTGGAACATATGTATTCCTGTTTTTAATTTTTTGAGGAGCTTCCATACTGTTTTTTCATAATGGCTGTATCATTTTACTGTCCCACCAACAGTGTACAAGGGATCCTTTTCACGTTCTCACCAACGTGTTATCTTTTGCCTTTTTGATAACAGCCATTTCAACAGAGGGGGCGTCCTTATTTTGTTCCTGATCTTAGAGCTTTCAACTTTTCATCATTGAGTATGATGTTAGCTGTGGGACTGTCACATGTAGCTTTTATTATGTTGAAAAACTTATATACATAATTTGTTGAGAAGTTTTTTTTATCATAAAGGATACAGAGTTTTTTCAAATGCTTTTTCTGCATCTATTGTGATGACCATGTGATTTTTATACTTTTCTGTTAATGTGGTATATCATATTTATTGATTTGTGTATGTTGAATCATCCTTGCATCCCAGGGATAAATTCTAATGGTGTATGAGCCTTTTAATATGCTGTTAAGTCCTGTTTGCTTGTAACTTAAGATGTTTGCATCTATGTTCATCAGGGATATTGGTATGTAATTTTCTCTTCTTGTAGTGTCCTTGTCTGGCTTTGGTATCAAGGTTTAATTCTTGCTTTGTAAAATGAGTTTGGATTTGTTCTCTTCATTTCAGTTTTTTGAAAGAGTTTGAGTGAGGGATTGGCACTTATTCTTCATTAAATGTTTGATAAAATTAACCAGCGAAGCCATCAGGTCCTGAAATTTTCTTTGTTGGGAGATTATTGTAAAATTACTGACTCAATCTCTGTATTTGTTATTGGTCTGTTCAAATTTTCTGTTTCTACAGGATTCAATCTTGGTAGGTTGTATGTGTCTAGGAATTAATCAGCTTCTTCTGGATTATCCAAATTGCTGGCATAGAATTATTGAAGTAGTTTCTTATTATTCTTTGTATTTCTGTGGTATCAATTGTAATGCCCCCCCCCCTTTATTTCTGACCTTACCTATTTATTTGAATTATCCCTCTTTTTTTCTTAGTCTACCTAAATGTTTGTCAATTTGGGTTATCTTTTCAAAAAACAAATTTTCAGTTTCTTCAGTCTTTTGTGTTGTTTTTCTAATCCCTATTTCATTTATTCCTGACCTTTTTTTTATTGATTTCCTTCTTCTAACTTTGGATTTAGTTTTTTTCTAGTTCCTTGAGGCATAACATTAGATTTTTTATTTAAAATTGTTCCTCTTTTTTGATATAGGCATTTGTTCTTATAAATATCCCTCTTAGGATTGCTTTTTGCTGCATCCCATAAGTTCTGGTATACTATGTTTCCATTTTCATTTGTCTCAAGGTAGTTTTTGATTTCCTTTTTGATTTCTTCTATGGCCCATTGGTTGTTTAGCAACATGTTTAATTTTCACATATTTGTGTAATTCTAACTTTTTTTCTATTATTAATTTCTAGTTTCATGCCATTGTCATCCAGAAAGGTACTTGACATGATTTCAGTCCTCTTGAATTTGTTAAGATTTGTTTTCTGGCTTAACATGTGGATCTGTCCACATGTTAATGTTCTGTGTGTACTTGAGAATAATATGTATTTAGCTGCTGTTGAATGAAATGTTCCATATATGTCTGTTAGTTTCATTTGGTCTAAAATGTAATTCAAGTCCGGTGTTTCCTTATTAACTTTCCATCTAGATGATCTGACCATTGTTGAAAGTCGAGTACTGAGGTGCTTACTATTACAGCTTTGCATCCTATTTCTCCCTTCAGATCATTTAATTGTTACTTTATGAATTTAGGGGCTCTGATGTTAGATGCATATATATTTACAACTGTTACATGCTGATGGTGAATTAACCGATTACATACAGACCTTCTTTGTCTCTTTTTACAGTTTTCACTTAAAGTCTATTTTGTCTGATATAAGTTTAGCTATCTCTGATCTTTTTTGGATTCCATTTGCATGGAATATTTTTTCCATCCCTTTACTTTTACTTACTGTGTGTCCTTACAAGTAAAGTGAGTCTCTTGTAGGCAGTACATGGTTGGATCGTGTGTGTGTATATGTGGGTGTCTGTTTAGAGACATGGTCTTGCTATGTTGCCCAGGCTGGAGTGCAATGGTGTGATCATAGCTCACTGTAACCTCAAACTTCTGGACTCTAGCCATCCTCCTGCCTTAGCCTCCCAAGTAGCTAGGACTATAGTAACTACAGTCATGTACCACCATGCCCAGCTATTTTTTTTTTTAAACTTTTTTGTAGAGACAGAATTTCACTATGTTGCCCAGGCTGAGCCTGAAATTCTGACCTTAGGTGATCCTCCTTTGCTCTGGGATTATAGGCATGAGCCACCACAGCTGGCCTGGGTCTTGTTTTTTAAAAAATCTATTCAGCCACTCTTTTTTTTTAATTGAAGAATTTAATACATTTAAGGTAATTATTGATAGGTAAGGACTTGCCATTGCAATTTTGTAATTTATTTTCTGATTGTTTTGCAGGTCCTTTGTGTCTTTCTTCCTCTCTCACTGTCTTCTTTTGTGGTTTCATGGTTTTCTGTGGTGTTTGATGGTTTTCTTTGGTGGCATGCTTTGAATCCTTTCTTTTTATCTTTTGTGCAACTACTATAGATTTTTGCTTTGTGATAACCACCACAAGGCTTGCATAAAATGTTTTATCCTTATAACGGGCTACTTTAAGCTGATAATAACTTGACTTTAATTGCATGCAATAACTATATGCATTCACTCCCCTCCATGTTTTATAATTTTAATGTCAGTATTTACATTTTTTGTAATTTGTATTCTTTAACCATTTATTATAGCTGTAATTTATTTTTTAAAAGTTTGGCTTTTAACTTTTGTAATGGGGATAAAATTGCTTTACATACCACTCTTACAAAATTAGAGAATTCTGAGTATGATTATGTATTACTCATAATTGAGTTTTTACTTTCATCTGTTTTTTTTTTCTTAAAAAACAAATTGCAGCCTTTATCTTTATTTTAGCTTAAATGATAGTCTTTAACAATTTCTATGAAGCAAGACTACTTGTGATGTACTCCTTTAGGTTTTGTTTGTCTGAGAAAGTTTTATTTCTTCCTCATTTCTGAGGCACATCTTTGCCAGATAATGTATTCTTGTTTGGCAGTTTTCTTCCTTCAGCACTTTGAATACATCATTTCACTCTCTTTTGGCCTGAGTGAGATACACACACTCACACTCACACACACACTCACACTCACACACACACATATGTGCATGTATATCTTGCTTTCAGTTTTCTCTTTTTTTGTCTCTGATTTTTAATAATTTGATTATGAGGTATCTTGGTGAACTCCTCTTTGAGTTGAAGTTCATTGGTGATCTCTGAGCTTCCTGTACCTAGATGCTGTCATCTTTCCCCAGATTTGACCATTTTTCAGTCATTAATTTCTTAAATATGCTTTCCAGGACTTTTTCCCTCTTCTTGTTCTGTAACTTCTATTATGTAAAAGTTAGTTTCTTTGATGGTGTCCCATAATTCCCATAGGCCTTTTTCATTTTTTTAAATTCCTTTTTCTTTTTGTTCCTCTGATTGGAAAATTTCAAATGTCCTACATTTCAGCTCACAGATTTTGTCTTCTGCTTGACCAAGTCTGCTGTTGAAGTGTTCTATTGAATTTTTCGGTTATTATAGTCTTTCTCTCTAGAATTTCTATTTTGTATTGTTTTTATTTCTTTGTCAAACTTCTCATTTGTTTATGAATTGTTTCCTAAATTTTAATTTTCTGTCTGTATTTTCTTGGAATTTCCTGAACTTATTTAAAAGGATTATTCTGAACTTTTTGTGAGTCATTTCATAGATCTCCATTTCTTTTGGCCCCATTATGGAGCTTTATTAGTTTCTTTTGGTGGAGTCATATTTCCCTGATTTTTCATAATTTTTCCATTCTTATGTTGATGCCTGTATATTTGAGGAGATGGCCACCTCTTCTGGCCCCTGCAGGTATTCTTTGATGGTTGATAGACCTTCACTCTTTAGTGTAGTCCAGGATTATGGATGAGCTGATTGGTAGTGACCCTGGGCAAGCAGACCTTGGTGTCAGGGTTCTCTAGTTGGGCTGGATTGCTTCCTGTGCTCTGAGGCCAAATGATACTTCTGGCTGGGCTCTGTTGTCTAAAGAGACCACTGGATGGATTCTGCCATCAGGTAGAGCTGCTGACTGGGCTCTGCAATTGTCTCTGATTGGGCAGGGATGCAAGTTGTCTTCCCCGACTGGGCAGTACTATACTATTATTTATAAACTGCAGTTACAAGACAGGGTTGTGTGTTATGCTCTAAGGCTAAGTGAAGTGTCTGGAATTGCTGTTTGGCCATATGGGGTGGGCAGGGCGAGAGGCTGTAGTCCACAGATATGTGTGAATTTGGGCTTGGTTCCTTGCCGGTGGCAAGGAGCCCTGAAGCTTGGTAGAGTTGCTGCTCAGCAGGCAGGGTTGGATGGGGCCAGATGCTCCCTCCTTGAGGGATCACTGACCTGTCATTGCCTCCTAGCTTTGGGAAGACTTAATGTGTATTCCAGAGTTGTGTGGGGAAATTGGCTAGAGACTCAAGCCTGTTTGACTTGTGGACTATACTTTATGCAGCACAATGCTATTTGCTAGTCTCTCCGGTGTGATGTCTCTCTTGGCTGAAATGCAGAGCAATGACCAAGATTTGTTTGCTGGCAGCTGTGAATCCTAATCTTGTATTTCTAACTGTCCACTGGTGGTCTAGGCTCTGCTGGCACTCCCAATATTTCCATGGGACAACGCAGGAATGAGCCTGCTGTGAAGAGTTCCAGAATGGTGGGGTAGCTGAATATTTGCCTCCAACTTACTTTTCCCACTGTGGAAACTGTAAGTCCAGGGGAATCTTCTCTGTGTGGCACTGTGCCACTTGAGGTATGAGTGGCCTAGTCAATGTGAACTGTTCCTCTTACCCTTCAAACTAGGTTTTCTCAGTTCTGTACTCTAAGTAGGTGTCTCAGCCTCACTTTCAAGTTCTAGGATATTCATGAAAGTATTCTTGCCTGTGGGTAGTTGCTAACTGGATTTCTGTGGGTTAGGGGAGTAGAGCCAGAAAATTCCTATTTTGCCATCTTGCTCCATGCTACAAATTTTTAAAAAGACTAAAACTATTAAGAAACAGGGGTTGGAGTCATATTTTACAGTTGATAAAGTTTCATGCTTGTTTAAAATATTAGGACTTTTTCTTATCTCCCATACTTAAAGGACATAAAAGTCGTTGGCTACATCAGTTTTCATGGTTTGTGAAGAATAAAGTAAGAGTGAAGACAAAAGTTAATTTGTTAATCTGAATGTAAAAATAGGAATTTAGAAAGTTATTCTGAGCAGCCAGGTAGACAGTAGATGAAGAACTCATTTTGAGCTTGGATAATGGAGGAAATGAGAGAAGGACCTTGAGCAGGAAAATGTATCCCATAAAAATAGTAGGCAAGTGTCCAAGGAAGAGGCAGAGTGTAATAAATTCCCTGTGGTTGGAATGGATAAGGTATTATAAGAATAATACCAGTATTCAAGTTCAAGTTGTTTCTTGAACAAATATGTTGTGTTTTACTCAAAACATCAATATAAGCCTTTATGGCTGGATGTGGTGGCTCATGCCTGTAATCTCAGAATTTTGGGAGGCCGAGGCAGGTGGATCACTTGAAGTCAGGAGTTTGAAAGCAGTTTGGCCAACATGGTGAAACCCCATCTCTACTAAAAATACAAAAGTTAACTGGAAATGGCGGTGGGTGCCTGTAATCCCAGCTGCTCAGGAAGCTGAGGCAGGAGAATTGCTTGGACCCAGGAGGTGGAGGCTGCAGTGAGTCAGGATCGCACCACTGCACTCCAGCCTAGATGACAGAGCAAGACCCGAACTCAGGAAAAAAAAAAAAAAATATATATATATATATATATATATGTGTGTGTGTGTGTGTGTGTGTGTGTGTGTGTGTATACATATACGTGTGTGTGTGTATGTCTGTTACAATGGCTGGGTAACGCTTTTGTGATCAAAGGAGTTGTGGTTATATCCTTTCTTAGGGAAGATCAGGATGAAAAGAAAATTGCAGTTGTAAGAGGTAGGAGGTAAGATGGTGAGAGATGATTGAGAATGTAGAAGTGGGAGTTCAGAGCAAAATGTGATTAAAGGTGGAAGTTAGGCTTTCTTAGTTTCCACTGGAACTATTTAAAAATATTCAGGGAAGGGTTGGGTACTAGACTTCCCATGGTTATATAGAATGGGAACTCGACTCATTTTATTTGGCTATTAAGGGAAAGGCCACAGAAAATAAAAGAATTTAGGGACATTCAAGTTCTAATAAATGAATGAGTCACCTACTGTGTAAGTCCATGAAAACTGGAATGGTTGCATGTCTATGGAGTGCTGTGGAGAAAGCACCTTGAACAACTCAAAGCAGTGGTGAATTCTAGCTGATTATGGGAATTATATCTATAGGTTTAACTTGGAACCTAGAGATAAAGGGGACAGGTTCTCTGCCTTTGGAAATATTTTTAGATATCTGCTTAGGAAATTATTTTGTTGAGGTCAGAGTATAACCTGCTGGAAATTGATGGTTTCCTTAATGTGATTATGACTGAGTTTTTCTTCAGGCAAGTGTTAAATTTTTAAGCTTTTCTTCCCCCATATAAATGTTTTATACATATTTGTATATTCAAATATATCAGTCATTTCCTTTATGGCTTTTATGGTTTCTGTTTTACTGAGAAATTATAAGGAAACGTATGCCTTATGTTTTTGTCTCCCACATACACATATGTATTTCTTCTAGAACATGTATTGATGTAAGAAATGAAATAATAATTTAGCTTTATTTTATTTTTAATGATAAAAATGGCTAGCCAGTTAACTCTTTATTAATTAGTGAATATACCTCTGTCATTTGAAATGATTACCTCTTTTTCATGTAGTAAATTCTTGCATGTTCCAGTGCTTCTCAAATTTTAGTGTGCATCAGAATCACCTGGAGGGCTTTTAAAAATAGAATTTGCTGAACATCACCTTTCTCTAACAAGTTCACAGATGATGTTACTGATGTAGGTTTAGGGAGTCACACTTTGAGAATAGCTGCCAAGTCTAATTTCATTACCATGGCTATTAATATCCATGATGAAATAGACATAAAAATTCTCAACAAAATCCACCAAACCAAATCCAATAGAACATCAAAAGTTAATTCACCACAATCAAGTAGGCTTGGGATGCAAGACTGGTTCATCATATGCAAATCAGTAAATGTGATTCATCACATAAACAATTCAAGGCAAAACTCGTATGATCATCTCAACAGACACAGAAAATGCTTTTGAGAAAACTCAACATTGCTTCATGATAAAATCCCTAAACAGACTAGGCATCAAAGGAACATACCTCAGTGTAATAAGAGCCATATATTACAAATGCACAGCCATCATACTGAATGGGTAAAAGCTGGAACCATTCCCTTTGAGAGCTGGAATAAGACAAGGATGTCCACTCTCACTGCTCCTATTCAACATTGTGCTGGAGGTCCTAGTCAGAGCAATTAGCAAGAGGTCATCCAACTATCTCTCTTCATTGATGATGTGATTCTACACCTTGAACACCCTAAGGACTCCACCAAAAGGCTACTAGAACTGAAAAATGATTTTAATAAGGTTTCAGAATGCAAAACCAATGTACAAAAATCAGTAGCATTTCTATACATCAACAATATCCAGGTCGAGAGTCAAATAAAGAACATGATCCTATTTACAATAGTCACAACAAACACAAAAGACCTAGGAATACAGCTAACCCAGGAGGTGGAAGATCTCTACAAGGAGAACTACAAAACACTGCTGAAAGAAATCAGAGATTACACAAATAAATGGAAGAACATTCTATGCTCAAGAATTGGCAGAATCAATATCACTAAAATGCCATACTACCTAAAGCAGTTTACAGATTCAATGCTATTCCTCTCGAACTATTATATAAATGTCATTCTTCACAGAATTAGAAAAAACTGTTCTAATGGAATCAAAAGAGAGCCCCAATAAGCAAAGCAATCCTAAGCAAAAGGAGCAAAGCTGGAAGAATAACACCATCTGACTTAAAACTATACTATAAGGCTACAGTAACCAAAACAATATAATGGTACAAAAAGACACATAGACCAGTGGAACAGAGTAGAAATAAAGCCACACACTTATACAACCATCTGATCGTCGACAGGGCTGACAAACACATGCAATGGGGAAAGGATTCCCTATTTAATAAATGGTGCTGGAATAACTGGCTAGCCTTATGCCGAAGAATGAAACTGGACCCTCACCTTTCACTGTATACAAAAATTAACTCAAGATGGATTAAAAATTTAAATGTAAGCCCTCAAATTATAAAAATCCCAGAAAAAAACCTAGGGAATACCCTTCCCCACGTTGGTCTTAGTGAAGAATTTTTGGCTAAGTTCGCAAAAACAATCGCAACAAAAACAAAAATTAACAAGTGGGACCTTATTAAATGAAAGAGATTCTCTACAGCAAAAAACAAAAACAAAAACAAAAACAAAAAAACTATTAATAGAGTAAACAGAGCCTACATAATAGAAGAAAATATTTGCAAACTATGCATCTGATAAAGGTCTAATATCCAGAAGCAACAGGAATTTAAACAAATCAATAAGCAAAAACCAAGTAACCCCATCAAAAATGGGCAAAGGACAAGAATAATCCCTTTTCAAAAGGAGACATACAAGCAGCCAAGAAACATATGAAAAAATGTTTGTCGCTAATCATCAGAGAAATTCAAATTAAAACCGCAATGAAATACCATCTCACACTAGTCAGAATGACTATTATTAAAAAGTCAAAAACAAAAACAAAACAAACAAGCAAAAAAACAGATGCTGGCGAGGCTCCAGAGAAAAGGAACCACATATAGACTGCTGGTGGGAATATAAATTACTTCAGCCTCTGTGGAAAGCTGTTTGGAGATTTCTCAAAGAACTTAAAACAGAGCTGCCATTCAATCCAGCAATCCCATTACTTGGTATGTACCCAAAGAAAAATAGATAATTATATCAAAAACATACATGTGCTTGTATATGCACCACCAAACTATTCACAATAATAAAGAAATGGAATTGATCTGGATGCCCATCAATGGTGGATTGGGTAAAGAAAATGTGGTACATATACACCACGGAGTACTACACAGCCATAAAAAAGAATGAAATCATGTTCTCCACAGCAACATAGAAGGAGCTGGAGGCCATAATCCTAAATGAATGCAGCAACAGAAAACCAAATACTGTGTGTTCACACTTACAAGTGGGAGTGAAACATTGAGCACACATGGACATAAACATGCGAGCAGCAGATACTTTGGAATACTAGAGAAGAGAGTACAGTAAAGAGGTGTGGACTGAGAAACTAAATATTGAGTACTATGCTCAGTACCTGGATGCAATATACCCATGTAGTAAACCTGCACATGTACCCCCTGTATCCAAAATAAAAGTGGAATAAAAAAAAGAGTTCGGGCTTTGATTTAAATGATGACTCAACCAATTAATGCTTTGGGCATGTGTAATTCTCTCTATTCAGTTTTTTTTTTTTTTTTCGTTTTAAAATGAAGATAGCAATTGTGTTATCTCATATAGTTGTGAGAATTAAATGAGATAATCTGTATAAAATTCTTCGAATATTACTTGGCAAATAATAATAGTTTCACTGCTACTTATCATTATCATTTTCATTATAATTATTCCCATCTGTATCTTCTCTCAGTAGGCTTAAAGGTTATTTCCAGGTTTTTGCTACTATAAATTTTGCTGCCATGAACATTTTTGTACATTTCTACTGGCACACTTATACGAAAGTTTCTGTAAGGCATATTCTTTTTTTTTTTTTTATACTTTAAGTTCTAGGGTACCTGTGCACAATGTACAGGTTTGTTACATATGTATACATGTGCCATATTGGTGTGCTGCACCCATCAACTCGTCAGCGCCCTCAACTCGTCATTTACATCAGGTATAACTCCCAATGCCATCCTTCCCCATCCCCCTCCCCACAATAGGCCCCGGTGTGTGATGTTCCCCTTCCCGTGTCCAAGTGATCTCAATGTTCAATTCCCACCTATGAGTGAGAACATGCAGTGTTTGGTTTTCTGTTCTTGTGATAGTTTGCTGAGAATTATGGTTTCCAGCTGCATCCATGTCCATACAAAGGACACGAACTCATCTTTTTTCATGGCTGCATAGTATTTCATGGTGTATATGTGCTGCATTTTCTTAATCCAGTCTGTCACTGATGGACATTTGGGTTGATTCCAAGTCTTTGCTATTGTGAATAGT
>NW_020257890.1:0-23532 GCF_003255815.1 Theropithecus gelada
ACACAAATATATATATATACACACACACACACAAATATATATATATATATATATATATATATATATATATATATACACACATACTTTTTTTTTTTCTGAAAACCTCATGAGTACAAAAATCAGATGGAGAAAACACTCACTTGCTGGGAAGAATCTCAGCCAAATTTCCATTTACTAAGAAAGAACACCTGCCATGTTTCCTGAAACCTTCACTATTTAAAATACTCCTTTAGGAATATAGTAAGAGTCTACTTTCTTGGATGAAAAATATAAACACTATCCTTTTTTATAGAAAACCTTAAAGTGTTCTGCATCTGTTCCTGGTATTCATAGTGTGATTATAGACTGTGATTTCCCCATTGTGATTCTTCCCTTATGTTACCCAGTGGGCAGAACTTTTATCTTAGAGACTGTCACCAATGAAATACCCAAAGATGTGCAGTGACATAGGTGTCTCCTTCATAGAAAAAAGTTAATATACCTACCCTGTTTACACACACACACCACTCACACCCAATGTCATTTTTACCCAGTACTCAGTTGTTTAAGTATTTTTGCTTATATCAAGTATCTAAAATTAGGTATTTAAAAAAAAAATTACTCCTTATTTACATGCATTAAAAAACACAGTTTTCTCTTTCAGAGGCTGTATATCTCAGCCAGTATTTTGAGATGCCTCTAAATACACAGGGAGTTCTTCAAAATTTCTGTATCTAGTTATCAAAATCTGCCTTCACAAATGAACAGATTCTTGAATTATCACAAAATAGATGTTTCTCCACTAAGAGAAGGCTACCTTTTTTGAAACTTGACAGAAATTAAGATGCTCTTTCCATAAGCAAAATACATTATTTTGGTGAAAAAAAATCCATGGTGCTTGGGTAGAGGGCACTGTATTCTCTGGAGTTTCTGGGAATAATAGTCTCCAGTGTGCAACTGAGTGAACAGTCAGTCTTTCTGGTTGCCCGACTGGATATTGTTCTAAACCACAGCTGCTCTATGTAGCACTTCATCCACCAAACACATTTTAACTGTTATTCAATCTGTTCTTAACAATGCAGTCAAAAATGCTGCCATGGCTTGTTTTATACGTTTGTCCTTAAAGACCAGAGCAGCATTTATTAGTCTTTTTAGTACTGTAAAGTAATACTTAGTCTTTAAATTTTCTTGTTCAATCTTCCACCATTCTCCTGAATTTAAACTCAGTACTTAGCAAATATTATGTTAATGTCCTTCCTGATTAGACAACAGAATTGCAAACAAGAAACATACTCTAAAATTTTAAAAATTAATTGAAAGAATGTTAGTTGTCCTTTGGCACTGATTTTCCCACTGTCAACTAAATGTATCTTTTTCTCACCTATCTTTATCAGTCCCTCTCCCCTATTACCTCTCTTTTTCCATATTCGGTAACTCTCTTTTTCACATCTATTTCTCTGTATCCTTTCAGTTTTCTATTATAATTATAATTTTAATTTAGGGTCACTGACTTTGTGTAAAAATAGCACATGCAACTGTAGTATTTTTATGTGACCAATGTAGTCAAGTATACCATTAGTAAGGTATTTATTAAATTTCTTCAAAAAAGAAAGGTCTTTGTCTACATGGAGAGTTAACTTCTGCTAAATTATGATTTGATAAAATTATTACTTTTCTATACCTTTAAAGGCTTTTTGTAGTGCTATTTTTAATTATATTTACTTTAATTCAGGAAGTTTTCAAATAATAATGATCCAATTAAAAGGAAGCATTCAGCAAATGTTTTGATATCTTAGTTAAGGCCTATCAACACAATGCTTTAAAAAGTTGCTGACTATAATATCATCTTCTAATAGGTTGCCACCTTGTGGTTTTTGAAAAATACAGTTAACACATTTCATAGATTGCATAAATATCCTGCTCTATGTTTTGTTTGCATATTTTTCTCTTAGGTGAAGAATCTAGATAGCTAATGACTCTTAAGAAGTATCTAGGGATCATCTTGAACCCAAAGCATCGCTTTACGAACATTTAGATTACATGAATTCAAACTAATAGATTAAACGCCATTCACTTTGAATAGCCTCTGGACTATTAGGAGAGTTGATAGTGTTATTATTTAAAGCAACTGCACATAAAATATACCAACGCATCATTTGTTCTTATGCTCATTCATTACCAATAGTAAATTCTCACATTTTTTAGTTTGATTCAGATAATTAATTTAGAGGACAGTGGCTTTCTTTGCTCATTTTATAGAAATAACAAGTTGTGATTTAATTGGGTAAACAGTCACAAATACAGTACAGGGAAAAACATATACCATGTAATAAAGTTTTCACTCAATTAGAAAAGAGATTTGTCTCATTCATCTTCCAATTTCCCTACAGTTCTAAGCAGAGTGCACTTCACATAAGCACTCAATGTTACTTTCTAAATTAAAGATCATGATTTAAAATGCTTAAATTATAACTAGTATGTCTTTCCTGTCAAAGATGTTGGTTTCCAAGACCTAAAATTGTGAGATTTAATATGAGTAGTTATTGATTTCCCTTAGGAAGAGCAGTCAAACTTGTAATTCTCTGTTCTAAAAGGCAAGACACAATGTACTATTAGCATCTATTACGTGTTAATTAGGATATAGCTCAATTTATCTCATTTATTAAAAATAAGAATTTCTAACCAAAAGAACAGTTTAAAAATATTATATATAGCTATATCATCTTGTTAAATATTAGTGATCATATATTATACAAATAAAGGATTTTTGCATTCAGCAATATATTTTAGAAATGCAAAAGTTGTACACAAGAGACTTTTTAAAGTTTCTTCAATTTACTTGTGGTTTACAGTAATTTAATGGTCTGCATCATGAAGAACTATCAACACATATTCTGCTTTTGACCTGCGGCACCTATAACAAAGTCAAATTTCTCATTATGACACCTTACACCTTTCAGGAGTAGTCTTGCCTATATAAGCAGCCTTAGTTACTGCCACTGCATCATATCTTATGTACCATTCCTACTGAAATAGTATGAATTTTTCCTAATGCGGCATATTTAATAGCTGTCTGAATGTGAGATTTCCTCTGCTGAATCTATCCACTCCTTGCTTAACTGTAAAACTCCTTATTTTTTAAGACTCACCCCAAGTGTCACCTCCTGTTTGAAGTATGCCCTGAATTTCCTAAATGGAGATGGTTATTTATTGCTTTTGGGTGATCTACCACAAATATATCTATTACTGTATTCAAAGCACTGCAATATTGCTTTATCTTTGTGAATCTTCTACAAGACTCTTCAAAGAAAGATACTGTGACATGTCTATCTTCACATTTTTTATGTCGAGCATAATGCCTGACATATGGTAGGTGTTCAAAATATTTGTCGGCTGAATAAAGAATGAATGAATAAATTTTGTTTTATGGATTTGTCATGTATTTGCATTACAGTGATACATTTATTGTATCTGAAGTTAGCAATAACTGAAAAGTAAACTTCATTATAAAACCAAAAACATGTAAAAAATCATTTAAATATTATTTACTTAGCACATGCTTATCAATTGCAGCTGCTGTTCCCTCCCACTGAGAGTTTCATGTCTATCAAAACTTCAATTTAGGTAATGGTGTTTCAGTGTGGAACTAAGTGGCCTGAATGAGATGATGTTGAAAGATTTTGTCTTCTTTGCATTTTAAGTAGAGAGTAAGAAAACCCATAGTTACCCAAACACTCACCTAATTACATTTGTGATGATTTTATGTATGAAATGACACATTGCTTCATATATGTGTTTAATAGGGGAACTAATCTATTTTTATGATGGAAAGTTTTGCAGGAATTTGGGAGATGAATGTATATTTTCTATGTCAGGAGTAGTCACTTTAATTCCAATTTTAAAATCTCTACAGGATCTAGTTCCTTTTTCACAATTTAAAAATACTTATAATTAAAAAGTAGGCATTGCAATTGGTGCCACAGATATTAAAAGAGTAAGAGACTGCTATGAACAATTACACACCAAAAATTAGAATAACTCAGAAAAATGAAAAAAAAATTCCTAGAAATATAAAAGTTACCAAGACTAAATTTTAAGGAAACAGAAAATCTACATGAACCAGTAACTAGTAAAAGGATTGAATCAGTTAAAAAAGTCCTCCCAACAAAGAAAGGCACAGCACCAGATGGCTACACTGGTGAATTCCACCTTACACTTAAAAAATTAACATCAATCCTTCTCAAATTCTTCAAAAAAAATTGAAGAGGGGAAAATATGTCCAAACTTTTTTATTGCAGTCAGCCCTGCCCTAATAGCAAAGCCAAAGACACCACAAGAAAAGAAAACTATAATCCAATATCCCTTCTGAACATGGATGCAAAAATCCTCAACAACATGATAGTAAGCCAAATCTAGCAGCATGTTAAAAAAAAAAAAAAAATCATATACCGCGACCAAGAGGAATTTATTCCTGGAATGTAACAATGGTCAAATGTACACAAATCAATAAACGTAATATATCACATTAACAGAGTGAAGAATACAAGTCACATGATTGTATCAATGAATGCAAAAGAAAAGTATTTAAATGTATTTGACACCATTTCATTATTAAAAACTCTCAAAAAAAAACTAGGTGTATAAGAAATTTACCTCAACATAATAAAGACCACATATGAAAAGCCCATAACTAACATCATACTCAATGCTAAAAAACAAAAAGCTTTTTCTTTATAATCAGGAAGAAGGTAAGGATATCCACTCTCTCCACTTCTAATCAAAATACTACCGGAAGTCCTAGACAGAGGAATTAGGCAAGAAATAGAAATAAAAGGCATCCAAGTCAAAAAGGAATAATTAAAATTGTCCCTGTCTGCAGATGATAAAATCCTAAATGCGGAACAACATAAAGACTCCATGGACCACACTGAGATGTCATCTTGCCCCAGGTAAAATGGATATTATCAAGCAACCAAAAAAAAAAAAAAAAAAGGAGAAAAGGTAACTCTTATACATTCTTGGTGGGAATGTAAATTGGTCAAGGCATTATAAACAATAGTAGGGAGGTTTCGTTAAAAAATGGAAAATAGAACTATATAAGATCCAGCAATCCCACTGCTGGGTATATATCCAAAAGAAAGAAAATTGGTATATCAAAGGGATACCTGCACTCTCGTGTTTATTGCAGCAGTATTCACAATAGCCAAGATATGGAATCAACCTGTGTCCATCAGTGCATGAACAGGTAAGGAAAATATGGTATATATGACAATGGAGTACTATTCAGCCATAAAATTGAAATCCTGTTATTTGCAGCAACATGACTGGAACTAGAGGATGTTATGTTAAGTGAAATGAGCCAGGCATAAAAAATGGATATTGCATATTCTCACATATCACACATATGTGTAAGTTAAAAAAGTTGATCTCATGGAGGTAGAAAGTAGAATGATGGTTACCAGAGGCTGAAATGGATGACTTGGAAGGCAAGGAAGAAGAGAGATTGGTTAATGGGTTCAAAAATACAGTTAGAAAGAAAGAATAAATTCTGATGTTTGATAAGCAGGGTGACGAGTTAATGATAATTTATTGTATACTTTAAAATAATGAGACGATTTGAAATGTTCCCAACATAAATAAATGATAAATGATTGAGGTTATGAATGATAATTCAATTACCCTGATTTGATCACTACACATTGTATACATGTACAAAAATATCACATGTATCCCAGAAATATGAATAATCATTATTTATCAGTAATATTGAGGAGACTCCATTAAAAAAAAAAAAAACTGTTAGAACTAATAAGTGAATCCATGAAGTTGCAAGATACAAAATTAACATACAAAGAATCAGCTGCATTTCGAGACCAGCCTGATCAACATGGTGAAACTACGTCTCTACTGAAAATATAAATGAGCTGGGTGTGGTGTAGAGTGCCTGTAATCCCAGTTACTTGGGAGGCTGAGGCAAAAGAATCACTTGAACCCAGGAGGTGGAGGTTGCAGTGAGCGAGGATCATGCCATTCCATTCCAGCCGGGGCAACAAGAACGAAACTCCTTCTCAAAAAAAAAAAAAAAAAAAAAAAAAAGCTACAAAATGGCTACGAGAAAAATTACAGAAGACACGCAAATAAATAGAAATATATACCATTTTTATGGATTGGAATATTTAATAATGTTAAAATGTCCATACTACACAAAACAACCTACAGATTCAATTTGATGCTTATCAAAATCTGTGACATGTTTTTCCACAAATAAAGTACTAACATGCATATGGAACCACAAAAGATCTTGAACAGCCAAAGAATTCTGGAGCAAGAAGAACAAAAGTGCTGGGGTCCTACTTCTTGATTATATATTACAAAGATAGAGTTACCAAAACAGTGTAGTACTGGATAAAAACAGATATACAGACCAGGAGGTGATGAACCTGGAGGACATTACACAGTAAAAGAAACCAATCACAGGAGGATAAATACTTCATGATTCCACTTCCATGGCAAATCTAAAATAGTCAGACCCAAAGAAGTGGAGTAGAATGGTGGTTGTCAGGGGATAGGGAAAGGGGGAAATGAAGAGCTGTGGTTCAATGGGTATAAAGTTTCAGTTATGCAAGATGAGTAAGTGCTAGAGATCTGTTGCATAATATTGGACTTACAGTTAATACAATATTGCACACTTAAACATTTGTTGAAAAGGTAGATTTCACATTAATTATTCTTACTCAATAACAAAAAAAAAACTTGTAAATTCTTGTGAAATCATTAAAACTTTATCCATATAATTTTGTAATTGAATTGAAGTAATACTTCAAAATTTTAATAAGACAGTGTTTTATTTGAGAAAGTTGCTATAATATATACATACTCACAAAAATATTTTTTAATTAATATAAACTTGTTCTTAACCTTTTTGAATGGCACATGATATTATTTTTACCTGTGTATTCAAGATGAAATCCTGCAGCAGAAACACTGATGTCTGATTGAAAATTTAGATATAGATTATTAGACGTACTATTCAAAAGATGGGGTATTGTTGTTCCTGAAATGATATATGAGAAGGCAAGTCAATGGCCATATAATAAGTACTATAATAAAATTAAGTAAGTTTACTAATCAGTCAATAGATTACCACTAAAAATATGCATTAATCAAGTTGTTTTTCAAAAAAAAAATAGTAGAAATATTTTGCTCACAATCCTCTTTCAATATACTGTTCCTATTTCCAAGAAGACAGACCACCTGAGATGGCTTTAGATTGCTTCCTAAAAATAGGTAGGAGCAAAAAGAGCTGGTGAAAGTTAAAGCTATATGTTTGACATGTTCACCGAAAAAAAAAGTTGAATTTCATGTGGATTTCAGTATTCTGTGCATGAGCTGATAATAAACAATAAATACATATATATGTAAAGTTAATCTTGTTAGAAACATGAATGTTTGCAACGATCATGTTCAAAGAGGTTATTACTGTGTATTCTCTCTGTTTTCCAATATGTTTTTTGAAGACTGTGCTATACCAGAGGCTTCTGATTTTCAAAGTGATAACCAGTTTTAACTGCCTGTATGTCACCAGATTTGTGAACTAATTAAAAAGAAACACAAAATATGAATAGAACAGTTTGCAAACTAAAAAGGAATAAAAATAAACTTAATTTTGAACTTTGTATGTGATTTTTATAGTATAGTAACAACTTTGTATGAGTCAGATAATATAGTCATTGATTGACTTTTAATAATGAATTAAAGTTAGACAGCTAGATAGATAGATTATTCTATACTAGGTCAACTGCCTTAATGTTTCTTAAACTCTGACAGCAAAGCTGGTAGTCAGCTTTCAAAAAAATTCCAGTTATGAACTACTGTTACTCTTGTCTTTCAGCAAATGCATTATAATGATATTTTTCTGCACTTCTGAAGGAGACCAAATTTATTTTATTAAGTTATTGAGTTTGAAAATATAAAGTATCTGCTTGAAACAATTATTTCTTGAGTTTGCTATTGAGCAAATAGTTTAAGATTTTTGACTCCAACTCTAGCAGTTTCAAATGGCAAGCATGAAAATAAGTAAGCGTTATTTCTACATTTTAAGACAAAGTTCAACAAGCATATGAGTTGAGGCCGGGCGCGGTGGCTCAAGCCTGTAATCCCAGCACTTTGGGAGGCCGAGACGGGCGGATCACGAGGTCAGGAGATCGAGACCATCCTGGCTAACACAGTGAAACCCCGTCTCTACTAAAAAATACAAAAAAAATAGCCGGGCGAGGTGGCGGGCGCCTGTAGTCCCAGCTATAGGGAGGCTGAGGCAGGAGAATGGCGTAAACCTGGGAGGCGGAGCTTGCAGTGAGCTGAGATCCGGCCACTGCACTCCAGCCTGGGCGACAGTGCGAGACTCCCTCTCAAAAAAAAAAACAAAAAAAACAAAAAAAAAACAAGCATATGAGTTGAGATCATTAAAAACATTTCTTTGTAAGTAACTGGTTTCTTTACATTTGCTTTGCACAACTTTGTGGACCTCACTCCTGATGTCTTCTATGAAAGAACAGAAAAAAATTTATTACAGAGCACACACTTGTTTTTTTTCTGACCATAGTGTGATAACGGCAACCGCTGAAGACAGGAATAAACAGAAACTTAAAAGGTCATTTCACCTGCCTTAAGTCTCTTAGAGGATCTTACTGATTAAGAGCTCTAGTTCTGGAGTCACACCAGCTGGGTCCCAATCTCATTCTAACATTAGTTGTACAACCTCAGGCAACTTAATCTCTCTAAGCCTCCATTACCTACCAGGTTTGCTAGAAAGATCAAATAAGGAAATGCATGGCAAATGTCACACAGAACTAGCACTTAGTGATCAACAGGTGTTATTTATCACTTATATTATCATTATATTATTATTTTTTAAGTATTACAGATGGGTGTGGTGGCTCATGTAATAATCACGGGATTACAATCCCAGCTAATCAGGAGGCTGTAAGACAGGTGGATCTCTTGAGACCACAAGTTGGAAATCAGCCTGGGAAACACAGCAAGACCTCAGCTCTAAAAAAACAAAATAAAACAAAAATTAATTGAGGTTGTGGCATGTGACTGTAGTCCCAGCAACTCAGGAAGTTGAAGCAGATAGGTCACTTGAGCCCAAGAACTTAAGGCTGCAGTGAGCTATGATTGCACCACTGCACTCCAGCCTGGGCAATAGAGCCAGACCCTGTCTCTAAAAATGCACACACAAAAATTAATAATGATACTAATAAAGTATTACCCCCAACCTATTATAAATAAAAGTATACTAAAATTGTGTGGGATTTTTCTAAGACTTCTATCTAAATCTATATTGTTCATGCCTAAATCAAATCACTCCTGCTCCAGATATTTTTCTTTTCCTCATTGGTTCTGATAAATAATGGGTTCCACTACTCCATTTAAAAATCTCTTAAAAGCTTAGTCATTCAAATTTATTTCAGTATATCTGAATTGAATAAGCTAATCTGTTAGCTATGTTTATATTTCTAGAGTTTAAAAACTATAATAGTAAAAAATTAACAAAGTAAAACTTTTTATTTCAACTTCTATATGCAAAAGCTTTTAAATTATTGCATAAATTACCTTTTAAACCTCAATAAATCTGGCCGGGTGTTGCGGCTCACACCTGTAATCTCAGCAGGTGTGATCACCTGCTTGCCAAGGCAGGTGGATCACCTGAAGGCAGAAGTTCAAGACCTGCCTGGCCAACATAGTGAAACCCCGTCTCTCCCAAAAAATATAAAACTTAGCTGGGTATGGTGATGCACGTCTGTAATCCCAGCTACTCTGGAGGCTGAGACAGGATAATCGCTCGGACCCAGGAGGCAGGGGTTGCAGTGAGCTGAGATCTCACCACTGCACTCCAGCCTGGGAGACAGAGCGAGACTACATCTCAAAAAATAACAACCTTAATAAATCTAACAGATTTTAAAAACAAGTCCACATCTTACCTAAAAAATAAGACTTTTATTTTGTTTCTTTCTGGTCTTGTTACACATGTATATACTAATTTTATACAATTTTATTCATTTCATAGAAATAATTCTGTATTCTCTTTATTCTCACCTAACAGTACCTTGTAGCATTCACCTGGCTATTTTCATGACTTCATAGCACACAATTCAAAGCACAGTGTAATTTTTAATTATTATTGCTCATCCTTTTAAGGAAAAGAGCATACATACTATTCCTGAACCCCAACTCAGCTGAAAATATTATCAGTAATATAAAACCATCAATAAATAATTAGACAAATATATAAAGAGTTAAAAATATAATAAGGTTTTAAATATCAATATTGATATCATCTTTAAATCTTTTAAACTTCAGTCCTTATATCTTTGTGTATAGTTTGTAAAAAGCAAATTAAAACCACCAAGTAAGAGTTGTAGGTAGCTCTTTAATTTTGTTTATATTCTTAATTATACCTGTATTTTAATTAGCTCAGCTCTCTTATTTACCTGAATAGCTTCCAAGTCTTGGAGCATTGTTGTCTCCCCCATCATAAAAGTCCAGAGAATCCCAATTATGTTCTGTGGCAAAGCTAACAACTTGTACCTGTGAAATAATAATTACAGGTAAGAATAGACATTTCTAACCAGATACACATAACTATAGTCCAGCAATCTCCCTTGGAAAAGAGAGTTCAAATCCTGGACCACATAACTGTGGCCCCTCATAGAAGTTAACAGAACTGATTTTTTTCCGTTATTGTACTGGCTTACACGAGCTGATTTTTACACAGAAAAGCCTTTGAAGCACCTACCAACGTTCACTATGGGTATAACCAGAGTAATGTCTGTCACTATCTCAGAACATTCTCTTTTCAAAAGCTTTGAGCTAATCTAATGACTCAGTGCCTGGAATCTCAATTGATTTTCAAAACAATTGGTTAATTTTTATGTATATGTCATTGATTTGAGTTTCCTAGTTTTCTTGTAGCTATTAGGTAAAACCAGATTTGTGGTCTACAAGTCTATAGGAGCTTATAATGAACCTTTTTAAAACCAAGTTTATTTCTGGATACTTTTAAATTATCCTTTCCTTGCATAAACTTTGCTCAATGTCTTCTCTTCCTTTATTTAAAAAATTTTGACATGCATAATTTTAACAAGTCTCAGTATGGATGAGAAAAAATGGCATTTTGTAATTAATTCAAATGCATGTTTAAAAATTTATTTTAATGAATAGAGTTATAGCAACTAATTCACAGTTGAAGGTCCTTAAAGTTGAGAAGGGAAATATAGGGGAGATTTAATTCTCTCCTGTCTATTAAATTTTATTTAAAGAAAGAGGCATGTGTTACTTTATTGCACATCACTTGGCACAGCTTGAGTTTTTGCAAGAACCCACAGGACCCTCACAACTGTGGATACTATTTTGTTATTTCTTTATTAATTTTTTTGTAGTTTTAGAGGAAGGAAAGGAATAACTTTATTAAAAGTTTTTTTTAAAGCTAAAATCTGTTAAAAACGTAGGCACTGTACTCATTCACTAAATAATTACAACAATTTCACTCATTAAAAATTTATTATCGGCAAAATAGCCCATCATTATTCTTCCATACAAGTGAATATTGGTGCCTGTTTCCAGGGGTGAGTGCCACATGGCAATAGATACCCTGCCTGTAGGATTGGCATCAGGCCCAATGGCAATGTTCTAAGACAGGAAGAAGACCAGAAGTAAAGCTGTATAATTGTAATATAACTGCTACCTCCTTAAACAATTATAAATTCCCTCTTCATGTCTAAAATTTCCTTTCCTTCAGTTCAGGGGAAGAAAATACTGCATTCAGCTTTTTAAAAAATGTGAAGATTCACGCAGGAGTTGACATTTGGGCTAAGCTGAAGATATTGAGCTGAAGGAAATTATTGAGTGTCTAACAATGTAAAAGAAATCAAACCATGAGCTAGATTTAGTGGACCATGAGTAATCTTATTTAGCCACAGGGGAGGGTATTTGCATAAGAAGAAATATACATGCAAAGTTAGAGAAATAATAAAAAGTTCAAAAGAGTAGAGCTTAGTAGACAAATACAAGAGAACTTAGAATCAAAGAGCCTAGGTTTGCAACTTCCTGGCTCCTTCTCCTCATTGGCATGCCACTAAAGGAAAGTTGTTCATCTTTCTGTACTTCAGATTATTTAAATAAATTATTGTCATAAGGGTATCTAATACATAGATTCATTATAAAAATTAAATTAGTTAATTCGTATAAGGTGCCCAGCATGTAGTAACGATTCAATAAATCTTAGCTAAGAGGAAGATTAGGGGAGAAACTCAATAAAAAACTAAACACCAGCATAGTAACTATGCACTTCAAGACACAGTGACACCTTCAGTTTTCCAGTGAAGGTTTCAGAAGTCGGAGGAAGAACATGATTAGGACTGTGCTCTAGGTACAGCACTGCATTGGGTGAAGAAAGTAAGAGTGAAAAGACAATTTCAATATCTATTTCAGTAATATTTCAATATGTATTGCAGTAAAAAACAACGAGAGACTGAAGTGTATTGGAGGCAAGTGTAGTAAAAATGGGAATCCAGATATTACACGTGTTGCTGTAGAGAAAGTTATTAAATTTTGTGTGATTCGAATAGGGGAGGAAGTGAAAGGAAAATTTTGAGAAAAATTTACTTTCTTTTCTGAATGATTGAGAGTAGTGGGGTAACAAGAGCAAAAATGTAGACATCTCCAGGAAAATCTATTACTTAGGAGGGAGAAAGAAAGTCAGTTTACTTCTGGATACATATGTCTAGTGTATATAGCTGAATAATGCCTTCTGAAGATATTAGGTTCTGATCTCTGGAACCTCTAAATATTACCATATATGGAAAAGGGTCTTTCAGATGAGCTTAATTTAAGAATCTTGAGAGAGGGGAGAAGAGGCAGAGGGAGACTCGACACTCATAGAAGAGAAGACAATGTGACCACGGAGGCAGAAATTGGAGTGATGTGGCCAGAATCCAAGGAATTCCAGCAGCCACTAGAAGCTGGAAAAAAATAAGGAAGAGATTCTCTCATTCTTGAGACCCTGAAGTGGTCAGGGACAAGGTAGGAGAGGTTCTGCCAGGATCTCAATTTCAGTGCAGTGAAGCTGATTTTGGACTTCTGGCCTCCACTGCTATGAGGAAAAAAAATAAAATAAAATTTGTTGTTTGTAATTATAAAACTCATGGTAATTTGTTACAGCAGCCAGAGAGCTGTAATATAATTTGCCACTGGGATTTGAGGTACATTGTGAATGTAGTTTGGCATAATAAAAATATAGAGTGTAGAAGAAGAATTTGGCCAGAAGGACTGGCAGACAATGCTATGAGATTTGTTAAGGGATTCAAATAAATGATTGAGTACTCATTATGACAGAAGACACGTGAAAGCTAACTAAAGATTTTTTTTTTTTTTCTTTTTTTGAGACAGAGTCTCGCTCTGTCTCCCAGTCTGCAGTGCAGTGGCGCGATCTCCGCTCACTGCAAGCTCCACCTCCCGGGTTCACGCCATTTTCCTGCCTCAGCCTCGCAAGTAGCTGGGACTACAGGTGCCCGCCACCACGCCCGGCTAATTTTTTTGTATTGTAATAGAGACGGAGTTTCACTATGTTAGCCAGGATGGTCTTGCTCTCCTGACCTCGTGATCGGCCCGCCTCGGCCTCCCAAAGTGCTGGGATTATAGTAGTGAGCCACCGCGCCCGGCCCAACTAAAAATTTTAAAAGAGGTAATTATTGACTCACTGTTCAGAGTAACTTGGCATTAGATATAGTTGCCCATCATGGCAATGGAATAGCTTTATGAGGTAATGAATTTCCAATCATTGAAACTAGGCTTCTATCATTATAACTGTTCAAATTCCATTTTACTTCAGATTACATAAAATCAGGATAATCATCTGTAAATTGATACAATAATGTAATCAACATATTTTCCTCCATGGTTTATTACATATTTCCCTTTTCCTGATAACTATCACTGTTAATTTTGAATGTAGCCCCATTGAAATTCTCCAATAGATCCTGCTAATATAAACAAACAAATAAGTGAGTCTACTCTTTGCCACAAAGAGTGGGAAATTCTCACGTAATATTAATTTAACAAATTTTTTTTTTTTTTTTTTTTTTTTTTTTTTTTTTTTTTGAGACGGAGTCTCGCTGTGCTCCCAGGCTGGAGTGCAGTGGCGTGATCTCGGCTCACTGCAAGCTCCGCCTCCCGGGTTCACGCCATTCTCCCCCCTCAGCCTCCCAAGTAGCTGAGACTACAGGCGCCCGCCACCACGCCCGGCTAGTTTTTTGTATTTTTAGTAGAGACGGGGTTTCACCATGTTAGCCAGGATAGTCTCGATCTCCTGACCTCGTGATCCACCCGCCTCGGCCTCCCAAAGTGCTGGGATTACAGGCTTGAGCCACCGCGCCCGGCCTAATTTAACAAATTAATCTGTTTGTTGAGGTAATTCCCAAAGAATGGTTCAATTATTCTATATTATTGTAATTTTTCAGCATTCCAAATGTTTCTTCTTTTCCTCTCTTTTTAACAATGATAATCCCACTTTATCTCATATATGATTTATTGAATATTCATATAATTCTTTATTCACACACATATTTGGCCCAACAGAGACAAATATTAAATATTGATCTTTAAACCTAGTGTAGTAGCCAGATAGCTCTTAGGTAAATTTAATGAAGATTCAAATATAACTCATATATTACATAAGTGTGTGTGTGTGTGTGTGTGTGTATGTGTTACAAGTTTCTATAACTCAGTGATATGTCTAAAACTAGCATCTATATAAGTGATCAATCAGAAAAAAGTCCTTGATAGCTGTTTTTAGCGTGTTTACAACTAAAACCCAAAATTTTTACACACTATGTTTGCTAAACGCTCTGCTAAACTCAAATTTTGTTTTCTAAAGTACAGTCAAGAAACAAAGTCCTTCCTCAGTGGAAGATTTTAGTGTTATTCATATGTGTCCAGTTTTGAATAGTGTTTGCCCAGGATAAGTGATATATAACATAGTTTTTCTGCAAACATCTTAGTAGTTCATTATGCCTGCTAACCCTAAAATAGTCAAAACTCCACTTGTGCAAGTATTCATTGATTCGTTCTAAAAATATGTACTGAGAATATACTGCCAGGCACTGTGCAGTATGTACTTCCAGGAACTGTACTAGCTGACAGAATGGACTTGGCACTGTCCTCATGAGGTTATAGATAATTAGTAGTAACATTAAAATGTGATGGGTGTTATGATAAATAAATTCCAGGGAACTATGAGAACATACAGCAGAACTTAACCTTGTCTCAAGTTCATGGAAGGTCTTCCACAGAAAATGCATTTAAGTTGAGACAGAAATGTCGAGTAAGAATAAGCAAAATAAAAAGAGATCATAGAGAATGTTGGCAGAAAAATCAACATGCACAAAGGGTCCAAAGGCAAAAGAAAGCTAGGTTTTTATAAGGAGCTGAAATAGTACAGATAGAATAGTTACAAAATAAGGACAGAGCACAATGGCATAATCAATAGTGTTAAAGGAGTTAAGGAGATTGGAGACAACTGAGGTATTATATACAAAAAAATGATAGTATTAGATTTTTACTTTCAGATGGTTACTCTACTAGATGTACAGGAGATAGACTGGAGGAGAATAAGAACCTGGGACAAGGATGACGCTACCTGATCTTGGGTAGTAAAAGTGTGGATGGAGAGAAATAGACTTGTTTAAGAGATTTATGAAAGACAGACCTGACAAATTTCATTGTACCGAGTTAAGAGTCAGAGAAGAATTAACATTTCTGGCTTGTGTAACTTAATGGATGAGGAAGTTGTTCTGAGAAAGAGAACACTGAGAAAGTTCTATAGTTTTGAGAAGAGTCTATGAAGTCAGTTTTAGACAGGTTGAATTTGACAAGCCATCAAGAAGTTTAGCTGAAAATGTCCAGTAGGCAGTTGGATATATGATCTGCAGCTTAGGTGAGAGGTCTGGGTTAGATATTTAGGTATGGATGTCATCATTTATTCAGCACCTCATTCGAAAATATGTTTTCTGATTTTCTATTATGGTTTAGGTCCGGACAGTTCTAGCACATGAAAGTAGCTGAAGCCATGGAATTAGACAAGGTCCCAGAGAGAATAAAGTGAAATGAACAAAGGCCACAGAATCTCATAAACACTAATATTTGAACAATAGATTGAATTGGAAGAGGAGACCAGGTAGGAGATATAGAAGTAGGAGCTACAGATGTAGAAGAGAAAACAAAACAAAATCCAAGAAAATATTGGTCTCCTAGGATCTAAGGAGACAAAAATAGTCTATTAGGAATCAGGGGAGGAACAACAAGATAGAGAGCTGCTGACAGAGCAAGAAAGATGAACCACACAATGGATTTAATCACATTTAGATCTTCACTATGAGATTGGCTCTATTAGAGTATTGGGTGCTGAAGCCACATTGCAATGGGTCAAAAAGAGAAGATGAAAACTAAATAAAAAATGCCAGGGTTTTCATAATTTTAAGATAAGATGGAAATAAGTAAGCTAATGTTAATATATAGATGCTCTAGAATAACCTTCAGAAGATTACAACCAGATGATAGTAAAATTTCTATGAAGGTTTTAAAGATATCATATCATTTCAGATCCTCTACATAAGCTGGTACATGGGCAATCCCAAAATCCTTACTATTCTACTATAATAAGATAGAGTTGATTAGTTATCTTCAAATTTTACAAATTGTCTGTAAACTAGCCAGAATGTAAGTATGCATCTATAATCTTTGGATACCCTTAAAACTCTGAAAATGTACATGCTTTAGGTTTTGTCATTGGTTTGCTGGCATATTTTACTCCCAACGCAAGTCAAGTAATTTTTAAAACGTCTGAACAATTATAAATCCATGAAGCTGATTGTTTTTTACTAAAAAATATGCTTCAATGTGATTTCATTATAAATGCATGGTGTCTTGGCTAATTTTTCCACAACTCATATATGTCTCAAGTTTCTAAATAAAAACTCTACTAGTCAATTAGAGAAGTAATAAAGTTATATCTGTGAAGGCTAGATAATGTAATATTTATGAAGCATAATTACCTTTCATAGAATATATATACTGATTCTGCAGTAAAATATTACCAATTCATCCAGAAAAAAAATATATCTTTATGTAAACAGAATAACTCACCAAATAGCAGCCCCCAAAATAGGCATAATTCAAATAACAGGACAGTCACTGTTGATTACCTATTTTTAAAGAGCATCCTCCTTCCTTGCTAACAGAGACCTGGTTTAGTTCAATTAAGTGAGAGATGTGTGCATCATAGGAGGCTGCACTTATTGCTTACTCCTGATATGTAACACCATTTTATTTGAGCCAAATCATAGTAAATCTTTGGTTGTTGCCCATTGTATACGTCAGGAATGGATATGATTACAATCTTGGTCAATAAAACAGGAGGGAAAGTCTGCTGGCAGGTTTCCTGAAAAGTTTTCTTAACCACTGAAATGGTACATAACATAGGGACATTCTGTTTTAGCTGCTGGCCATTGCTATGTAGGGCTGTTATGCCTAGAGCTTTTGCAGCCACCTCAAGACCTCAGGAGAAGGTGTCTAAGAACTAAAATCAACAGGCTGAGCATGGCAGAACAGAGCGATGGAAATAACCTGGGTGAGGAAAGACACAGCTGAACCCCTGAAATAATGTTTAAATCTGCTTACCTCAAGATTCCATGTTATATGGGGGTAATACATTTTTTGTATTGCTTATGCCATCTTGAATTGGCTTTCTGTTAATTCTATGTGAAAAACATTAATAACAAGTATCTTTCTATTCATTTCAACCATGTCAGTCAAAACCACTTGCTAAACTTTTAGAAATAATGTTCATTCTGTCATCTCTGAAAAGATTAACGACAAACAGATAATGAAAAGAAGAAAAACTTAAATATTCTTACTTGAATGCCAGCTCCCTCTGGCACTGTGATCTTCCACACACAATTCAGATTGTTGTCATAAGGCTCAGGGTATCCAGGTGACAAAATAGTCCCTTTGCGCTTAGTTAAAAATCCACCGCAGGGCACTAAAAATAAAGCAGTCCAAGAGAGGGAGTTAATTCTAATGCAAAGGATTAAAAAAGACTAAAGGTCAGAGATAACATCTTAGATAGATACTAGACTTGCAAATCAAATCATACTGTTTTTCAAAACTCATAAAAGCAATGAAAATTAAGTTTTTGTATACCATGAAAATGTTAAAAAATAATTAGACAGCATTAATGGATGACCTTTGAATGGCATATCTAAAAATAATACTACAATTAACTCAATAACAGCATATTATTTGTATTATATTACTAAAACATGCATTGACTAAATTTGCCTTAAAAATAGTTCATTTCCAGATAAATATTGTCTTGAATTTTTAAAAAAATTATTTGGTACTTTCTCCTTCCTACATTCTTTGAGGAGTAACAGCATCCACTGAAAAGTAATGAGGATGATGATAACAACTATGATCATAACATTTATATAGAGCCTACTCTATGCTAGGCACCCTCCTAAGTACTTTACATATTGTAACTAATTTAAGCCTTCCAACAACTAATGAGATATGAATAAGTATTCTCCACATTTAACAGCTGAGGCAATCAAATGGAGTCATTAAGAGATTGTCTTGCCCAAGATTACATATTAAGAGATGAAGCTGGCCAGGTGCAGTAGCTCACGCCTGTAATCTTATCACTTTGGGAGGCTGAGGTGGGAGGCTCACAAGATCAGGAGTTCAAGACCAGCCTGGCCAATAGAGTGAAACCCTATCTCTACTAAAAATACAAAAAATTAGCCAGACGTGGTGGTGGGCGCCTGTAGTCACAGCTACTCGGGAGGCTGAAGCAGGAGAATCACTTGAACTCAGGAGGCAGAGGTTGCAGTGAGCTGAGATTGCACCACTGCACTCCAGCCTGGGAGACAAAGTAAGACTCTATCTCAAAAAAAAAAAAAAAAAAAAAAAAGATGAAGCTAAGATTTGAATCCTGGCAGTTGGAGCCAGAGTCCATGTCCTTAGGTGGAACTGAAGATACTTCAAGTGGTCCCAGTTCAATCATTTTTAGAAGGTACTAAGCCGAAAGCAAAATTCTCATGCCATTAATAGAATCACCTTGATTCTGGTCATAACCTAACTCATAACTCTTAAATTCTGTGTGACTTTGACGTGTTCTTTAAACTCTATGAAACACAGATATCTTACCTGTGGAATGGTAATGCTATTGTTTCTAAAAGGCTTTTGTGAAAAATACAAAGAAACTAGAATGTACATAAGAAACTAGAACACTGCTTGGAACACAGTTAGAAATCAATAAATCATATTTCCTTTTGCTACAACTATTATTTTAGGTTCCAATGGTACTGTGCTCCTGGGGAATTTGTCCTAATATGGCTATAAATGATGAGATATAAGGAACATATCTTTTGTAATAATTTTTTTAAGTGAATTACAGATTTGTGCCACTTTCAAAGACAAACGCAAACACCAGGGCAATTACTCAAAAAAAAAAAAAAAAAAAAAAAAAAAAGAAAGAAAGAAAGAAAGAAAGAAAAAAAACTGTTGCAAACTTTTTAAAATAGTGTGACAATATTTTTTTTTTTTAAAGAAACTCACTTAGTTGTGTTTTCTTACAAATCTCTGTTAATGGGTTATATACAAATTCTGTTTAAATTAGCCAAAATTAATTTAGCCCATTTAAATAGAAAACCAGCAGTTTTGCATGATTTGAGAATGGCATGCAATAGACAGAAGAAGAAATCTAAAATATTCACCCAAAAAATAGAACAAAAAAAAGTAATTGATGAAGTGCATCCTGCCAATTAAAAAAAAAAAAAAAACTTTATAGATGCTCTTCCTCTCCATCCCCACCATCCCCACTGCCACAACCTTTCCTCGTACATATTTTTTTTTTTTTTTTCCTGAGTTGCAACATTAATCACATAAACGGCCTCCCTATGGCTGGTATGTTTTCCATGCACTATATTTTTGAAATTACTGTCAAAATTATCTTTCTAAATTAAAATATGACATGTTGCTTCTCTGGTGAAAAACCTTAAAAAATTTCCCCATTGTCTGAATTCACAACTCACGGATAGTTTCTTTTTCCTTTTTCCTTTTTTTTTTTTTTTTTTTTGAGATAAGCTCTGGCTTTGTTGCCTAGGCTGGAGTGCAGTGGTGTGATTATAGCTCACTGCAGCCTCAAATTCCTAGGCTCAAGCAATCCTCCCACCTCAGCCTGCAGAAGAGCTAGTACTACAGGTGTGTGACATCACACCCAGTAATTTGTGCATAGATATTCAGCTAATTTTTATGCAGCTAATTTGTAGAGACAGGGTCTATGTTGCTCAGGCTGGTCTTGAATTGTTGGCCTCAAACAATGCTGCCTCAGCCTCCCAAAGTGCTAGGATTATAGTCACGAGTCACTGTGTTGGGCCTACAGATAAACATAGTTAATTGTATTAGTCTCTGACTTCATCTCCAGGCTTACATGTAATTATAATTTCCCAACTCCTCATCATCCTAATCCCCCATCCCAGTCCAGCCTTCTAAACTAATATGCTCCCTTATTGCCGTCACTTGATCTGTCCTTCTCTCACCTAGCTAACACCTACCCATCTATGGACTTTCAGTGTGAATGTTACCTCTTCAATCCTTTGGAATTTTCCTGTGCTAAGTGTCCTATAGTTTCCCATAGCACCAAATGTTTTCCTGTACAATTTTATCATACTATGCTTCCATATTATTTTTATATTAGTCTCTTGCAATAGACTCAAGTCTGAGCAAAAAAGGTCACTTTTTTTGCCTGAAACTCTGTTTGTCAAGATTCTAACTCTTCTCCTTCTTTGCATTATAAATTTTCTTCCATGCTGCTACAGTGACAAGTTATCTCCTCTTCCTCCATCGTCTCTTTCATGCATTGCATCAGGCTTTTGTCCTCACTGCTCTAGTGAAATGACCATGTCAAAGTCACCAGAATATTAATGTTGTAATATGATCAATCCTTAACTTGTATTTTACTTAATCTATGAATAATTAGTTCTCACTGTTGATCACTCCATCTGTCTTGAGCCTTTGTTTGCTTGACCAACAGAACACCATACTTTCCTGGTTTTCTTCTGTATTATTGGCTGCAGATTTTTTTTTTTTTTTTTGGTAACTCCTTCTCCTCTTTGTAACTTTGTCCCAGGCCATAGTCTGTCTTCTAATCACCATCCCCGCTCAGTGATAACATACACTTCCATGTCTTCTATATGCTCTGACTACCAGATGTTTATCTCTAGCTGTGATTTCTGTGAGTTTTGCAATCATATGTCTAATAAGTATCTCAAAATGGATATGTCCAAAATAATAACTTTGAAATTCTTCCTCATCCACACTCTCTTTCATCTCAGGGAATGTAACCACCATTCACTCAGTTCTTAGGCATAAACCTAACATTCATCTTGATTTATCTTTCTTGCATTCAAGTTTACATTTACATCTATTCTCAATCTATCAGTAACAGCTCCACCTTAAAAATATATCCCAAAGGTTACTAATTCGTATCACTGTGACCATTATCTTCCTATCCAAATCACATTACTTTTCCCTCCATTACCTTGATAGGCTTCTAATCAGTCATATTGGTTCTACTCCACATCTCCCTACACTAACTAAGTGATTTCTTAGAAACTGATTAAGATCACATCACTCCACAGCTCAATATATTCCCATACTAGTTAGAAAAATTTCAAACTCACCATGGTCTTCAAGGATCCAAGTGACTTGGCCCTCTGCTCTGCCTCTCTAAACTCATCACCTATCACTCTTTGCTATCATTTACTGTGTTCCAGACACTGTGGCTTGAACATGTCAAGATCTCTCTCCCCTCAACAGTTCATACACTTGCTCACCAACAAGAAAGACTTTTATTCATCCCTCCCTTTGTTCATTTTATTCAGGTTTAAAATGGCAGCATGCTCTGGATGTCTGGTAACTCCAGCTCCTGTTTTATTTTTTTCTACAGCATTACCACTCCCCAAAAGAAAAGAATGTATTTCTTGATGACGTTTATCCTCCTCCACTAAAATGTAAAATGTAAATGCAAAATGTAAGGACAAAGATCTTATATTCTTATTCAAAACTATGTCACCAGTGCTTAGAATAGTGTTGGCATGCAGTAAGCACTCAATAAATTCTTGATGAATAAATCACTGAAGAACTGATTGTGTGTCTGTATATATCTTGTGCTTTCAAATTACCTCTTTATCATTCCTGCATCATTCCTGTCTCCCAGTATTTTCCTAAACAAGCCATATTTGTCTAATTCTACGTCAATCATCTTTATTTATTTACCAACAAAATATGCTATAGAAAAATTAGCAGATAAGCAATACCACATACAGAATATTTTACATTTGACTCTCATGTATATTACTTAATCTAACATTTGCATTCTGTTTTTAAAAGATATATGATAAATTTCTGTTCTGATCAGTATTCAGTATAATATGTGGATTAAGAAAACAGGCCTTCAAATCAAGCAGCCTAGGTTCAAATCAAATTCTGCTTTTTTATCTAAGCCAAGAGGTTTTAATACCTGTAAAATAGAGATAATTGTATCTACCTTCCAAAGTTGATGTCAATATTAAATGAGATAATGCTTAATAGTGCTTCATTCAAATGCTAAAAATTGCTATTTATTATTGTATTTAATAACTTTTTCATGGATGAATGGGTAGATGAATAAATGGATAAATGAATAAGATGGAGATTTTGTATATATTTCTTCATGAATTTTTTCCCATTCTAAGAAAAGATGAAGTAGACAGGTGTTGCCATGGAGACTTTCAAGTAAAAGTAGTTCTTTCTGAGTCTCTAAAGAACTTAAAAAAATAGAACCAGATAAGCTGATCAGATAAGCAGCTAATTAAAGACTCTTTGCCTAAGGCGAGTAGGTGGCGGCTTCTGGGGCTTTTCAAAAAAGACCTCCCACTAACAGAAGTACTTATGCCTAAGGCCATATATTGTCAAAGCTATTAGTGGCTGCAGGGGGTTATTTGAATCACAGCGTCTAAAATGGAGGAGAGCCTGGGGGTTTAGGAGACTGAAGAGTTTAAGAAATGTGAAGTGTAAAAAGGTCAAATTTGGAAGATAAAAACTCAGCCTTCAGCATAGGTTTTATTTTTCATTTTTACATTGGTCTCAGTTCTAATTATTTTAAGTAAAATTTTATTATATTGTATTGTAATTAAGAAAGGCTTGGAACGACATGCTTTGTACAAGATTATTAAATATTGTTTACAAACCAGTTGTTAAAGTTTGTGAATCTTCTAATCTGGTATTTTAACTATAAGCACAACTCACATATCATGTCTAATGGGGCTGCTTTCCAATCAACAGTTTAGTTTTAGTATGTCAGTGTGTGCAAAATTACTGAACATTTTCTTGTGCTTTACTGTGACAGAAAAAAAAAAAAAAGACAGTGTTGATAGTAATAATAAGAACTGTGAA
>NW_020257891.1:0-6911 GCF_003255815.1 Theropithecus gelada
AATGAATCTACTTGATCTTGTAAATCTTGTATAGTACTGGATAAGGTCTGTACATCTGAAATTAATTGATTGGATAATTTGGTATATTGGGTTAGTGAGACTCCTAGGCCTGTGGCTCCTGTAGTAAAAGCAGTGGTGATTCCTAGTCCGGCCAACAAGGGAATAAATTGTATGGCTCGTTTTGGTCTATAAATAAAATGTTTGATAGTGGGGATGGGGATAGGTTCATCTCCAGGGATGATATCAATGTCGGGGAGAAGAGTGGCCAGAACACAAAGCCCTGTCCAATTTGTAGGTAGATAAGTATATGCCATGTTGTTTCCACAGACGAAAACCGAGCCATTTACAGCACACAAAGGGTTAGTGGCATTGATTATGGAGGCACAGTTGTCAAACACAACATAGCCTAGATCAATTTCTTTCGTGTTATTATATGACGGTGAAAAGAGACAAGAGGAATTAGAAAACGTCATCGGTTGAACTAAGAGGGGAGAAATAATAGGACAGGAATTATTTACCAAGGATTCATTTGAGTAATTGACATAGGACGACAAAAGGTTAGGTATAGCTAGAGGAATAGGGGGGCCCATTTTAAGACAAAGCCAACAATCGTGGGCTAGGCTTGTATTGGACATTTGAAGTAAATTGTAAGTAGCATTGAGGATATCAAAAGTTTGAGCATCGAGCCTAAAATTATTTCTAATCTCAGGCAGGGCTAAGGGGTGATATTGAAGTTCAGGATATAGAGTTTTATGAATCTCTTCTAATTTTCTCTGGACGGTTTTAATTCTTGCAGTATCTAATGGGCCTCCTCCATCAGAAATGTGAATGGGAGCGGTAGTGCTCCAACAAACAGGCTTTCCTTTTTGGCCGTTACAAGGAGATTGTACAAGTTTATTAGTGGATCCTAATACTTGTACGTCATTGGTACCTCCAGTTTGTGTTTTTAGTAACGTGGCCGTATAGTATGTCTTATTGCCTGATTTGCATTGTTGATAGGAGGTATAACAGGAACTATGTATAGAAGATTGAAAAGAGCTACAAGGGCATTCTAGGAGCGGCCCGCTAGGTGAGGTGTCTCTTGGGGTAGACTTACATTTCCATAACTGGTTTGGCATTAGGTAAGCTGTCTTGCCCGAGCAAGTCACCTGGGTGATTCTGTCTGACGGAGGTTCAGATATTTGTCCTCCGCTGCAGTCACAAGGCTGGCCGTATTGTTTTCGTATTAATTCTCTCACTTTTCGAGGGTCACCAAAACCTGCATAGACTGTCACTATGCTATATAGAGCGATTATTTTCCAAAGGAATCTCATTTTAGGCTTCATTTTCTGAAAAACAAAAAGGAAGAAACTTCTCAGGGAGATTTATCTTCCCTGGACTGACAATGGTTATGATTTATTTGTCTTACCAATCTTTCAGGCAGCCATCTGGCTGCATCATTTTTTTGCGAGAAGATGCATACTGAGCCTCTTCCCCAAATTAAAACTGGATCGGGGCCATGCCATGAATTATCAAGTGGATCTTTCCATTTTACCATTGCAAACTGTTTTTGAGATTCAGGATGCCAGAAACGGTCGGCAGCCGATTTTCCATGACTGTCCAAATTTTAAAAATTAAGGATAAACAGGGCATGATTGAGTATGTTTCTGGGGGTACCCTTCACGGGGTACCAGCTCCCCCCTTTTAATTTTGTGATAACAGTTTTTAATGACAGATGGGCTCTTTCTACTATACCTTGTCCTTGGGGATTGTAGGGAATGCCTGTGGTATGTTTAATTTGTAGGGTATTACAGAATTGTAAAAAGGCTTTGGCTATATAACCAGGGCCATTATCTGTTTTGATTTGTTTGGGTATTCCTAAGATAGAAAAGCAGTGTAATAAATGAGCTATGACATGTTTGGTGGCCTCTCCTGTTTGGAGAGTTGCAATAATGAACCCACTATAGGTGTCTATGCATACATGGATATATTTTAATTGACCGAATTCTGAGTGGTGAGTAACGTCCATTTGCCAAATTTCATTGGGGATGAGTCCTCGGGGGTTAACTCCTAAATGAGGAACAGGTAAATACGTTATGCAGTTGGCGCATTGTTTAACTATTTGTCGAGCTTGTTCTCTGGTAAGTTTAAACATGAGCCTTAAGGTTTGGGCGTTTAAATGATGTAAGGCGTGTGCTTTTTGTGCTTGTTGTAAATTGTCTATAGTGACTGTGGCTATGGTTTTTGTTGCCGTGTCGGCTGTTGCGTTACCTTGTGTTAAAGGTCCCGGTAATCCTGAATGTGCTCTAATATGCCCAAGGAAAAAGGGAGTAGTCCTTTTTTGAATAAGTTGTTGACATTGTAAAAATAGGTTAGCTGTGTCTGAAATATGTTTAATTTGAGGCACGGTCTCTAAGAGGGGTATTGAATGAGCCAGGTAGGCGCTGTCTGTGTAAATGTTAAGTGGCTGACAAGGAAAAGCTGATAATGCTGCAATTATAGCTTGCAATTCGACCAGCTGAGCTGATGTATAAGTGGTCTGGAATTTAACGATTACATCATTGTAGGTGTAAGCGGCAAGCCCTGTGGAAGATCCATCAGTAAAAATTAGTAATGCGTCATTGAGAGGTTCTTTACTGGTAATATGGGGAAACACAAACGCATGAAGTTTGCAAAATTGAATGAGTTTGTTAGGTGGGTAATGGTTGTCAATTGTGCCAGTGTAAGAAGCGCAAGCAATTGGCCAGGCTTCCGTATTTTGTAACAGCCAATGGATGTGTGATTGAGTGCAGGGCTGTATAATGGTAGAGGGTTCTATTCCAAAGTATTTTCTACTGTTTTCTCTTCCCAAGATAATTAGATCAGCTATTGCATCATAATAAGGCAACAAAACCTTTTTAGGGGAGGAGGGTAGCTGTACCCACATAATGGGATTGTTCTGCCAGAATAAACCAGTAGGGGTTATTGTTGTGTTAAAAATAATGAATATTAATGGCTGAGAATAATCAATACTGGTAACAAATTGTGTTGCAATGGCATGCTCTACCTGTTGGAGTGCTATTAATGCTTCTTTGGTAATGGACCTGGGAGATTTTGGATTAGAGTCTCCTTTTAATATATCGAAAAGAGGTTTTAACTCTCCTGTAGTGAGCTTTAAATACGGCCGAAGCCAATTTATGTCTCCCAGTAATTTTTGGAAATCATTTAAAGTTTTTAAATGATCACGACGTATAACGGCCTTTTGATTAACGACTTTGGGTCCATTAATTTGGAAACCAAGATAGGTGTATGGATCTTGTAATTGTACCTTTTCTGGGGCTATTTGTAGTCCGGCTGCTGTTAACTCTTGTTTGAGTTGGGCAAAACACTGTAAGACTTGTTCGCCAATTTCTCCTGCTATTAAAATATCATCCATATAATGTATAATATACATTTGTGTCCATGTTTTTCTGACTGGCTCTATAGCAGCAGCTACATATTTTTGACACAAGGTAGGACTATTGGCCATACCCTGAGGTAAGACTTTCCATTGATAGCGCTTCATTGGTTGCTTAAAATTTGTAGATGGAAGACTAAAGGCAAATCTTTTTTGGTCAGCAGGGTGAAGGGGAATTGTAAAAAAGCAATCTTTAAGATCAATAATGATTTTAAAATATTTTTGAGGAATCGCAACCGGTGAAGGCAATCCTGGTTGTAAGGCACCCATAAGGACCATAGTGATATTTACTGATCTTAAATCTTGTAAGAGTCTCCATTTACCAGACTTTTTTTTAATAACAAAAATAGGTGTATTCCAAGGAGAATTACTTTCTACAATATGTCCTGCTTCCAGTTGTTCCTGCACTAACTGTTGGGCGGCACTTAATTTATCATTGAGTAAAGGCCACTGATCAACCCAAACGGGCTCATCTGACTTCCAAGTAATGGGGTCAGCGCACCTTTGGGGTGCAGGTATGTCAGTGACCTGAGCTAAAAATTTCCAAACCCCTTTTTATCAAGTTGTCCTGAAACCAGTATAGGCTGTGGGATACCGTTTTCTCCTTTTCCAAGACCTTTACCAGGGGTGTATCCTTGAGTTAACATTTGTGCAGTAACTATATCATTTGGACTACACATTATAATTTTCATTTGAGTGAGCAGATCTCGCCCCCACAGGTTAACAGGTAGGTAAGGGATGACAAATGGCTTAATGAGGCCTGAATTGCTTTCTTTATCTGTCCATGTTAGGTATTTAGAACTTTGTTTAGGATTACTGCTTTGCCCAATTCCTCTCAAGTGAGTTAAAGTCTCTGTGGTAGGCCAATGAGAGGGCCAATCTTCTTGTTTAATGATAGTTACATCGGTCCCTGTGTCTATTATCCCAGTGAATGCCTTCCCGTCTAACCATAAGGTTAGAGAGGGTTTTTGATTTGTAATTGGTTGCACCCAATATATATCTGATGATCCGAAACCTTTTATATTTCTATTAGAGTGTTGGATATTATTATCTGTTTTAACCAAAGGTAGTAGGATTAACTGAGCTATTCTAACTCCTTGAGGGACAGTAATAATATTATCAATAGCTCTGGCCATAATTTTAATTTCTCCCTCATAATCATTATCGATAACTCCAGGGAGGACTTGTAAGCCTCTCATGGTGACACTACTTCTTCCTAAAAGTAGCCCAAAAGTGTTAGGTGGTAAGGGTCCATATATTCCAGTATTTAAGGTTTGTGGTCCCATTTCAGGTGTTAGTACTGTGTGGGAGGCGGAACTGAGGTCCAGTCCTGCACTTCCTGGGGTTGCTCTACTAAGCTTTGAAATGGATTGCTGTTGCTGGCTGGAACAAAGCTGACTGCCCCATATGCTTGTTTCGGGGCCTGGGGCTGGCCCCTCATCCCGTTTCCCTGCCTGGGAGATAAAGGATTTCCTTGACTGTCAGTTTTAGATTTACATTCGTTTGCCCAGTGCCTTCCTCTTTTACACCTTGGGCAAAGGCCTGGGATTTTCGCTTCTGGATTTTTATTTTGGTTTTCATGGCAATCTTTTGCAAAGTGTCCCCTTTTACCGCACCTAAAACATCCCCCTTTATCTTTACCTTTGTTAATGAGGAAGTCTCTTACTGTTTGGCCGCTAAAAGCGGCGGCCATTGCTAGGCCTTGTTGATATGAGGGCCCAATATCTGAACAAAGGCGAATGTATCCTGTTAAATCTGTTTTCTTTCGATAAGGTCTGATTGCCGCTTGGCAGGCGGGGTTAGCGTTTTCATAAGCTAACTGTTTAACATAATCTACACCCGTTTCTGCATTTCCAAAAATTCTACCTGCCGTGGTCATAAGTCTATGCACAAAGTCTGAAAATGGCTCATCGGGTCCTTGTTTAACTGCCGTGAGTGAGGCCCCTGGATCTCCTTTAACGGGAAGTTTTCTCCAGGCTTTTGTAGCAGCAGTCTGGATTTGTGAGAACAATCCAGGATCATATTGCATTTGGGCCCGAGTGTCTGCATAATTACCTGAACCAGTTAACATATCAAAATCCCAACCGTTTCCTGCCTGTTGATTTCTTTTAGCTGTATCTCTACAATTTTCAAAGAACTCTGACTTCCAAATTAAGTGGCCTCCCCCAGAAAGAACTGCCCTAACTAAGGTATTCCAGTCTGTAGCAGTGAGCCAATTATCAGCCACAGATTCTACTATAGCAAGAGTATATGGAGCAGTAGCCCCATACTGAGAGGCAGCAGTCTTTAACTCTTTTATAATAGTAAAGTCAAACCCAGTATGATGTCTCCAAGCCTGTCCCTGTTCATCTATGGTTTCAGTGACCGGAAAAACGTCTTTGGGGGAGGAGTCTTCTCTACGTCGGCTAGCAACCAACCCCCCTCTTGGAACATGTTGTCCAGGCCGCTGAGGTGGGCGCAAGGAACCCTCCATAGCGTCTGAGTTGGGTATTTTTTCATTTCCTGTTTTTAGCTTTTGGAGCCTAATTATCAATGATTGATGTAACTCTTCAAGTTTAATTTGCTCTTCTAGTTGAGCAATTTTTTGTTTTAATTCTTCTTTGGGATCTATTGCTGCCATAATAATGGGCGCAGAAGCCTCATTATATGTCTTATTATATGGGGGCGGGTATGAAGTAAAGGGAGGCAGATCAGGGTTGTGATATTTAGCTGCCTCTTCCTCTAAATCATCCCAATTTATGTCTGATTGATTAGGCTTATTAATTTCCTCCTCTTTTTGAAGCATCTGTAAAATTGGGTATTTTTTTGGTTTGTTTTCG
Organism: Theropithecus gelada; assembly: GCF_003255815.1. NCBI lineage: Eukaryota > Metazoa > Chordata > Mammalia > Primates > Cercopithecidae > Theropithecus > Theropithecus gelada. The sequence continues at coordinate 6,235 of NW_020257891.1, forward strand.
TGTGGCATTTCTTTATCTGTTACTGAAGGAGACTTAATTTCCTCATGATCACTTTCGAGGGAAATGAGATCCTCCTCCGTATCTTGCGGAGGCTTTGCGAGGTTAGAGCGGGAGCTAACTTTTAAAATATGCTCTGTCTGAGCGACCGCAGCCATGACTTGCGGATCGGCCTCTTTCTTATCTATTAAATCTCTAATGAGGTTCCAATAAGAGAAGGCGGTCACAGGAATTTTTTCTGGCCCAAAAGTATTATAATAGTCCTGAAAACAATCCCCTACTCTACGCCATCTTTTAATATCAATAGTTCCTTCCTGTGGGAACCAAGGGCAAGTGTCTTTTACAAAATCAAAAAACTTAAACAAATCATTACCTTTAACCTTTACTCCTCGTATCTTTAAAGCCTCTTTTAATTGTCCTACATAGATCCGATGCTGACTTAATTCTTGTCCCATTTCGGACGCGCCACTTACCTTCGATTCTGATGCGGCAGGTTCCCGCGGAGATCGGAAGAGTTTTACTCCTTTTGTCTGGGTTAGCGGTCGACCGTCCTTTGGCGTCCTCTTCCTCACGGAGTCCCTCGTTTCCAGGCCCCACGTCAGGCGCCACGTATCCCGGCCCGCGGGATCGTCAAAGCAGGCCCTGGAGGAGGGAGTGGGAATTTGGGGGACAAGAGACAC
>NW_020257892.1:0-16433 GCF_003255815.1 Theropithecus gelada
TTTGCATCGATGTTCATCAGGGATATTGGTCTAAAATTCTCTTTTTTGTTGTGTCTCTGCCAGGCTTTGGTATCAGGATGATATTGGCCTCATAAAATGAGTTAGGGAGGATTCCCTCTTTTTCTATTAATTGGAATATTTTCCGAAGGAATGGTACCAGCTCCTCCTTGTACCTCTGGTAGAATTCAGCTGTGAATTCATCTGGTCCTGGACTTTTTTTGGTTGGTAGGCTATTAATTATTGCCTCAATTTCAGAGCCTGCTATTGGTCTATTCAGGGATTCAACTTCTTCCTGGTTTAGTCTTGGAAGAATGTAAGTGTCCAGGAAATTATCCAGTTCTTCTAGATGTTCTAGTTTATTTGCGTAGAGGTGTTTATAGTATTCTCTGATGGTAGTTTGTATTTCTCTGGGGTCGGTGTTGATATCCCCTTTATCATTTTTTATTGCGTCTATTTCATTCTTCTCTCTTTTCTTCATTATTAGTCTTGCTAGCGGTCTGTCAATTTTGTTGATCTTTTCAAAAAACCAACTCCTGGATTCATTGATTTTTTGGAGGGTTTTTTGTGTCTCTATCTCCTTCAGTTCTGCTCAGATCTTAGTTATTTCTTGCCTTCTGCTAGCTTTCGAATGTGTTTGCTCTTGCTTCTCTAGTTCTTTTAATTGCGATGTTAGAGTGTCAATTTCAGATCTTTCCAGCTTTCTCTTGTGGGCATTTAGTGGTATAAATTTCCCTCTACACACTGCTTTAAATGTGTCCCAGAGATTCTGGTATGTTGTATCTTTGTTTTCATTGGTTTCAAAGAACATCTTTATTTCTGCCTTCATTTCGTTATGTACCCAGTAGTCATTCAGGAGCAGGTTGTTCAGTTTCCATGTAGTTGAGCGGTTTTGATTGAGTTTCTTAGTCCTGAGTTCTAGTTGGATTGCACTGTGGTCTGAGAGGCAGTTTGTTATAATTTCTTTTCTTGTACATTTGCTGAGGAGTGCTTTACTTCCAATTATGTGGTCAATTTTGGAGTAGGTACGATGTGGTGCTGAGAAGAATGTATATTCTGTTGATTTGGGGTGGAGAGTTTTATAGATGTCTATTAGGTCTTCTTGCTGCAGAGATGAGTTCAATTCCTGAATATCCTTGTTAACTTTCTGTCGCGTTGATCAGTCTAATGTTGACAGTGGAGTGTTGAAGTCTCCCATTATTATTGTATGGGAGTCTAAGTCTCTTTGTAAGTCTCTAAGGACTTGCTTTATGAATCTGGGTGCTCCTGTATTGGGTGCATATATATTTAGGATAGTTATGTCTTCCTGTTGAATTGATCCCTTTACCTTTATGTAATGGCCTTCTTTGTCTCTTTTGATCGTTGATGGTTTAAAGTCTGTTTTATCAGAGACTAGTATTGCAACCCCTGCTTTTTTTTGTTCTTCATTTGCTTGGTAAATCTTCCTCCATCCCTTTATTTTGAGCCTATGTATGTCTCTGCATGTCAGATGGGTCTCCTGAATACAGCAGACTGATGGGTCTTGACTCTTTATCCAGTTTGCCAGTCTGTGTCTTTTAATTGGACCATTTAGTCCATTTACATTTAAGGTTAAGATTGTTATGTGTGAACTTGATCCTGCCATTATGATATTAACTGGTTATTTTGCGCGTTAGTTGATGCAGTTTCTTCCTAGCCTCGATGGTCTTTACATTTTGGCATGTTTTAGCAATGGCTGGTACCAGTTGTTCCTTTCCATGTTGAGTGCTTCCTTCAGGGTCTCTTGTAAGGCAGGCCTAGTGGTGACAAAATCTCTAAGCATTTGCTTATCTGTAAAGGATTTTATTTCTCCTTCACTTATGAAACTTAGTTTGGCTGGATATGAAATTCTGGGTTTAAAATTCTTTTCTTTAAGAATGTTGAATATTGGCCCCCACTCTCTTCTGGCTTGTAGAGTTTCTGCTGAGAGATCTGCTGTTAGTCTGATGGGCTTCCCTTTGTGAGTAACCCGACCTTTCTCTCTGGCTGCCCTTAAGATTTTCTCCTTCATTTCAACTTTGGTGAATCTGGCAATTATGTGTCTTGGAGTTGCTCTTCTCGAGGAGTATCTTTGTGGCATTCTCTGTATTTCCAGAATTTGAATGTTGGCCTGCCTTACTATGTTGGGGAAGTTCTCTTGGATGATATCCTGAAGAGTGTTTTCCAACTTGGTTCCATTTTCCCCCTCACTTTCAGGCACCCCAATCAGACGTAGATTTGGTCTTTTTACATAATCCCATACTTCTTGCAGGCTTTGTTCTTTTCTTTTTCTTCTTTTTTCTTTTGGTTTCTCTTCTCGCTTCATTTCATTCATTGGATCCTCAATCGCTGATACTCTTTCTTCCAGTTGATCGAGTCGGTTACTGAAGCTTGTGCATTTGTCACGTATTTCTCGTGTCATGGTTTTCATCTCTTTCATTTCGTTTATGACCTTCTCTGCATTAATTACTCTAGCCATCAATTCTTCCACTTTTTTTTCAAGATTTTTAGTTTCTTTGTGCTGGGTACGTAATTCCTCCTTTACCTCTGAGAAATTGGATGGACTGAAGCCTTCTTCTCTCATCTTGTCAAAGTCATTCTCCGTCCAGCTTTGATCTGTGAATTCATCTCTCAGAGTTACAGCTTTCCCCTCAAGAAGCCTTTCAGGCTGCGCTCCTTTGCTGGGGGAGATGCACTCTTATTTTTTGAATTTCCAGCTTTTCTGCCCTGCTTTTTCCCCATCTTTGTGGTTTTATCTGCCTCTAGTCTTTGATGATGGTGATGTACTGATGGGGTTTTGTTGTACGTGTCCTTCCTGTTTGATAGTTTTCCTTCTAACAGTCAGGACCCTCAGCTGTAGGTCTGTTGGAAACTGCTGGAGGTCCACTCCAGACCCTGTTAGCCTGGGTATCAGCAGCAGAGGCTGCAGAAGACAGAATAGTGCAGAACAGCGACTGTACCTGTCTGATTCTTGCTTTGGAAGATTCCTCTCAGGGATGTAAGACACCCTGTGAGGTGTGGGGTGTCAGATTGCCCCTAGTGGGGGATGTCTCCCAGTTAGGCTACTAAGGGTCAGGGATCCACTTGAGCAGGGAGTCTGTCCTTTCTCAGATCTCAATCTCCCTGTTGGGAGATCCACTGCTCTACTGCTCTCTTCAAAGCTGTCAGGCAGAGTCGTTTGCATCTGTAGAGGTTTCTGCTGCTTTTGTTATTGTTTACTGTGCCCTGGCCCTGTCCCCAGAGGTGGAGTCTACAGAGACAGGCAGGTTTCCCTGAGCTGCTGTGAGCTCCACCCAGTTCGAGCTTCCCAGCGGCTTTGTTTACCTACTTAAGCCTCAGCAATGGCGGGCGCCCTCCCCCAGCCTCGCTGCTGCCTTGCTGGTAGATCACAGACTGCTGTGCTAGCAATGAGGGAGGCTCCGTGGGCGTGGGACCCTCCCGGCCAGGAGTGGGATATGATATCCTGGTGTGCCTGTTTGCTTAAAGCGCAGTATTGGTGTGGGACTTACCTGATTTTCCAGGTGTTGTGTGTCTCATTTCCCCTGGCTAGGAAAAAGGATTCCCTTCCCCCTTGAGCTTCCCAGGTGAGGCGATGCCTCACCCTGCTTCAGCTCTCACTGGTCGGGCTGCAGCAGCTGACCAGCACCGATCATCTGGCACTCCCCAGTGAGATGAACCCAGTACCTCAGTTGAAAATGCAGAAATCACCAGTCTTCTGTGTCGCTCGTGCTGGGAGTTGGAGACAGGAGCACTTCCTATTTGGCCATCTTGCTCCGCCCACCTTGTCCTGAAAGGCTTCTTGAGGGGAAAGCTGTAACTCTGAGAGATGAATTCACAGATCACAAAGAAGTTTCTTGGAAAGCTTCTTTCTCATTTCTATTGGAGGATATTTCCTTTGGCCCTATAGTCTTCCAAGGGATCCGAAATATCAGTTCTCAGACCACAGAAATAAGACAATCAAACAGCTTCGTGAAATACATCTCTAACTCAGTGAGTGAAAGTCACACATCACAAAGCAGTTTCCCAGAAAGCTTCTTTCCAGTTTTTATCTAGGACATTTTCTTTTTCACCATTGCTCTCTAAGGGCTTCCAAATATCACTTTGCTAATTCCACAAGAACAGTTTACCAAACGGCTTCTTGAGGGGTAACCTGTAACTCTGTGACGTGAATTCACAGAACACAAAGCAGTTTCTCAGAAAGCTTCTTTCCAGTTCTTATCTGAGGATATTTTCTTTTTCCCCATAGCCTACCATAGGCTTCCAAATGTCACTTTGCAAATTCCACAAGAACAGTCTAAGCGAAAGGCTTCTTGAGGGGAAAGCTGTAACTCTGTGAGATGAATTCACAGATCACAAAGAAGTTTCTCAGAAAGCTTCTTTCTCATTACTATCGGAGGATATTTCCTTTGGCCCTATAGTCTTCCAATGGATCCGAAATATCAGTTCTCAGATCCAACAGAAATAAGGATAGCAAACAGATCCACGAAATACAGTTGTAATTCAGTGAGTGGAAGTCACAATCACAAAGCAGTTTCTCAGAAATCTTCTTTCCAGTTTTTATCTGAGGATATTTTCTTTTTCACCATATCCCTCAATGGGCTTCCAAATATCCCTTTCCAAATTCCAGAAGAACAGGCTTAGCAATCGGATACTTGAGAGGAAAGCTGTAACTCTGTGAGATGAATTCACAGAACACAAAGCAGATTCTCAGAAAGCTTCTTTCCACTTTTTATGTGAGGGTAGTATCTTTTTCCCCATGGCCGTCTATGGGCTTCCAAATATCACTTGGCAAATTCCACAAGAACAGTCTCAGCGAAAGGCTTCTTGAGGGGAAACCTGTAACTCTGTGAGATGAATTCACAGATGACAAAGAAGTTTCTCAGAAAGCTTCTTTCTCATTTCTATCGGAGGATATTTCCTTTGGCCCTATAGTTTTCCAAGGGATGCGAAATGTCAGTTCTCAGATTCCACAAATAGAACGCTACCAACCAACTGGATGAAATACAGCAGTAACTAAGGGAGTGGAAGTCACACATAACAACGTAGTTTCTAAGAAAGCTTCTTTCCAGTTTTTATCTTAGGATATTTTCTTTATTGCCATAGCGCACTATGGGCTTCAAAATATCACTTTGCAAGTTCCCAAGAATAGTCTCAGCGAACGGCTTCTTGAGGGGAAAGCTGTAACTCTCTGAGATGAATTCACAGAACACAAAGCAGTTTCTCAGAAACCTTCTTTCCAGTTTTTATCTGAGGATATTTTCTTCTTCCCCATCACCCTTCATGGGCTTCCAAATATCAATTTGCAACTTAAACAAGAACAGTCTTAGCGAAAGGCATCTTGAGGGGAAAGCTGTAACTCTGTGAGATGAATTCACAGATCACAAAGAAGTTTCTCAGAAAGCTTCTTTCTCATCTCTAACGGAGGATATATCCTTTGGCCCTATAGTCTTCCAATGGATCCGAATTATCAGTTCTCAGATCCCACAGAAAGAAGGCTAACAAACAGCTCCACGATATACAGCTGTATCTCAGTGAGTGGAAGTCACACATCACAAAGCAGTTTCTCAGAATACTTCTTTCCAGTTTTTATCCGAGGATATTTTCTTTTTCCACATAGCCCTCCATCGGCTTTCAAATATCACTTTGTAAATTCCACAAGAACAGTCTTAGTGAAAGGCTTCTTGAGGGGAAAGCTGTAACTCTGTGAGATGAATTCACAGATCACAAAGAAGTTTGTCAGAAAGCTTATTTCTCATTTCCATCAGAGGATATTTCCTTTGGCCCTATAGTCTTCCAAGGGATCCGAAATATCAGTTCTCAGATTCCACAGAAATACGGCTAGCAAACAACTTTAAGAAATACAGCTGAAATTCAGTGAGTGGAAGTCACACATCACAAAGCAGGTTCTCAGAATGCTTCTTTCCAGTTTTTATCTGAGGATATTTTCTTTTTCACCATAGCCTTCTATGGGCTTCCAATATCACTTTTCAAATTCCACAAGAACAGTCTTAGTGAAAGACTTCTTCAGGGTAAATCTGTATCTCTGAGAGATGAATTCACAGAACACAAAGCAGTTTCTCAGAAAGTTTCTTTCCAGTTTCTATCTGAGGATTTTTTTTTTCTCTATAGCCCTCCATGGGCTTTCAAATATCACTTGTTAAATTCCAAAAGAACAGTCTTAGTGAAAGACTTCTTGAGGGGAAAGCTGTAACTCTGTGAGATGAATTCACAGATCACAAAAAAGTTTCTCAGAAAGTTTCTTTGTCATTTCTATGGGAGAATATTTCCTTTGGCCCAGTAGTCTTCCAAGGGATTCAAAATATCAGTTCTCAGATTCCACAGAAATAACGCTAGCAAACAGCTCCACAATATACAGCTGTAACTCAGTGAGTGGAAGTCACAGATCACAAAGCAGTTTCTCAGAAAGCTTCTTTCTTGTTTTTATCAGAGGATATTTTCTTTTTCCCCTTAGCCCTCCACGGGCTTCCAAATATCACTTGGCAAATTCCACAAGAACAGTCTTAGCAAAAGGCTTCTTGAGGGGAAAGCTGTAACTCTGTGAGATGAATTCACAGATCACAAAGATGTTTCTCAGAAAGCTTCTTTCTCATTTCTACCAGGGTATATTTCCTTTGGCCCTATAGTCTTCCAAGGGATCCGAAATATCAGTTCTCAGATTCCACAGAAATAAGGTTAGGAAACACCTCCATGATATACAGCTGTAACTCAGTGAGTTGAAGTCACACATCACAAAGCAGTTACTCAGAAATCTTCTTTCCAGTTTTTATCTGAGGATAGTTTCGTTTTCACCAGAGCCCTCTAGGGTCTTCCAAATATCACTTTGCAAATTCCACAAGAACAGTCTTAGTGAATGGCTTTTTGAGGGGAAAGTTGTAACTCTGTGAGATGAACTCATAGAAAACAAAGCAGATTCTCAGAAAGCTTCTTTCCAGTTTTTATCTGAGGGTATTTTCTTTTTCCCCTTAACCCTGCAAGGGCTTCCAAATATCACCTGGTAAATTAGACAATAACAGTCCTAGTGAAAGGCTTCTTGAAGGGAAAGCTGTAACTCTGTGAGATGAATTCACAGATCACAAAGAAGTTACTCAGAAAGCTTCTTTCTCATCTCTATCGGAAGGTATATCCTTTGGCCCTATAGTCTTCCAAGGGATCCGAAACATCAGTTCTCGGATTCCACAGAAATAAGGCTAGCAAACAGATCCACAATATACAGATGTAACTCAGTGAGTGGAAGTCACACATCACAAAGCAGTTTCTCAGAAAGCTTCTTTCCAGTTTTTATCTGAGGATATTTTCCTTTTCACCATCGCCCTCTATGGGCTTCGAAATATCACTTTGCAAATTCCACAAGAACAGTCTTAGCAAACGGCTGCTTGAGGGGAAACCTGTAACTCTGTGACATGAATTCACAGATACAAAGCAGGTTTTTAGAAGGCTTCTTTCCAGTTTTTATATGAGGATGTTTTCTTTTTCCCCATAGCCCTCCATGGGCTTCCAAATATCACTTAGCAAATTCCAAAAGAACAGTGTTTGTGAAAGGCTTCTTGAGGGGAAAGCTGTACCTCTGTGAGATGAATTCACAGATCACAAAGAAGTTTCTCAGAAAGCTTCTTTCTCATTTCTATCGAAGATATCTCCTTTGGGCCTATAGACTTCCAAGGGATCCGAAATACGAGTTCTCAGATTCCACAGAAATAAGGCTAGCAAACAGCCCCACTATATACAGCTGTAACTCAGTGAATGGAAGTCACACATCACAAAGCAGTTTCTCAGAAAGCGTCTTTCCAGTTTTTATCTGAGGATATTTTCTTTTTCAAAATAGCCCTCTAGGGGCTTCCAAATATCACTTTGCAAATTCCACAAGAACAGTCTTAGCAAACGGCTTTTTGAGGGGAAAGCTGTAACTCTGTGAGATGAACTCATAGATAACAAATCAGATTCTCAGAAAGCTTATTTCCAGTTTTTATCTGAGGGTATTTTCTTTTTTCCCTTAATGCTGCAAGGGCTTCCAAATATCACCTGGTAAATTAGACAATAACAGTCCCAGTAAAGGCTTCTTGAAGGGAAAGCTGTAACTCTGTGAGATGAATTCACAGATCTCAAAGAAGTTTCTCAGAAAGCTTCTTTCTCATCTCTACCGGGGGATATTTCCTTTGGCCCTATAGTCTTCTAAGGGATCCGAAACATCAGTTCTCGGATTCCACAGAAAAAAGGCTAGCAAACAGATCCACAATACACAGATGTAACTCAGTGAGTGGACGTCACACATCACAAAGCAATTTCTCAGAAAGCTTCTCTCCAGTTTTTTTCTGAGGATATTCCTCAAGAACAGTCTTAGCGAAAGGCTTCTTGAGGGGAAACCTGTAACTCTGTGACATGAAATCACAGACAGAAAGCAGGTTCTCAGAAAGCTTCTTTCAGGTTTTTATCTGAGGATGTTTCCTTTTTCGCCATAGCCCTCCATGGGCTTCAAAATATCACTTTGCAAATTAAACAAGAACAGTCTTAGCGAAAGGCTTCTTAAGGGGAAGCTTTAACTCTGTGCGATGAATTCACAGATCACAAAGAAGTTTCTCAGAAAGCTTCTTTCTCATTTCTATCACAGGATATTTCCTTTGGCCCTATAGTTTTTAAAGGGATCCGAAATATCAGTTCTCAGATTCCTCAGAAATAAAGCTGGCAAACATCTCGACCAAACACAGCTGTATCTCAGGGAGTGGAAGTCATACATCAAAAAGCAGTTTCTCAGAAAGCTTCTTTCCAGTTTTTATCTGAGAATATTTTCTTTTTCACCTTAGCCCTCCACGGGCTTCCAAATATCACTTTGCAAATTCCACAAGAACAGTCTTAGCGAACGGGTTATTGAGGGGAAAGTTGTAGCTCTGTGAGATGAAATCACAGAACACAAAGCAGATTCTCAGAAAGATTCTTTCCAGTTTTTATCTGAGGATATTTTTTTTCTGCATAGACCTGCATGGGCTTCCAAATATCACCTGACAAATTCCACAATAACAGTCCTAGTGAAAGGCTTCTTGAAGGGAAAGCTGTAACTCCGTGAGATGAATTCACAGATCCCAAAGAAGTGTCTCAGAAAGCTTCTTTCCAGTTTTTATCTGAGGATGTTTTCTTTTTCCCCATAGACCTCCATGTGCTTCCAAATATCCCTTTGCAAATTCCACAAGAACAGTCTTAGTGAAAGGCGTCTTGAGGGGAAGCTGTAACTCTGTGAGATGAATTCACAGATCACAAAGAATTTCTCAGAAAGCTTCTTTGTCATTGCTATCAGAGGATACTTTCTTTGGCCCTGTAGTCTTCCAAGGGATCCGAATTATCAGTTCTCAGATTCCACAGAAATAAGGCTAACAAGCAGCTCCACGAAATACAGCTGTAACTCAGGGAGTGGAAGTCACACTTCACAAAGCAGTTTCTCAGAAAGCTTCTTTCCAGTTTTTATCTGAGGATATTTTCTTTTTCAAAATAGCCCACTATTGGGTTCCAAATATCAAATTGCAAATTCCACAAGAACAGTCTCTGCGAACGGATTTTTCTGGGAAAATCTGTAACTCTGTGAGATGAATTCAAAGAACACAAAGCAGTCTCTCAGAAAGCTTCTTTCCAGTTTTTATCTGACGATATTCCTCAAGAACAGTCTTAGTGAAAGGCTTCTTGTGAGCAAGCTGTAACTCTGTGAGATGAATTCAGAGATCACAAAGAAGTTTCACAGAAACCTTCTTTCTCATTTCTATCTGAGAATGTTTCCTTTGGCCCTGTAGTCTTCTGGGGATCCGAATTATCAGTTCTCAGATTCCACAGAAATAAGGCTAGCAAACAGCTCCACGAAATACAGATGTAACTCAGTGAGTGTGAGTCACACATCACAAAGCAGTTTCTCAGAAAGCTTCTTTCCAGTTTTTATCTGAGGATATTTTCTTTCTCACCATCGCCCTCTATGGGCTTCCAAAAAACACTTTGCAAATTCCACAAGAACAGTCTTAGCAAACGGCTTCTTGAGTGGAAACCTGTAACTCTGTGACATGAATTCACAGACACAAAGCAGTTTCTCAGAAGGCTTGTTTCCAGTTTTTATCTGAGGATGTTTTCTTTTTCCCCATAGACCTCCATTGGCGTCCAAATATCACTTTGCAAATTCCACAAAAACAGTGTTTTTGAAAGGCTTCTTGAGGGGAAAGCTGTAATTCTGTGAGATAAATTCACAGATCACAAAGATGTTTCTCAGAGAGCTTCTTTCTCATTTTTGTCGGACGATATTTCCTTTGGCTCTAGAGTCTTCAAAGGGATCCGAAATATCAGTTCTCATATTCCACAGAAATAAGGCTAGCAAACAGCACCGTGAAATACAGCTCTAACTCAGTGAGTGGTACTCACACATCACAAAGCAGTTTCTCAGAAAGCTTCTTTCTAGTTTTTATCTGAGGATATTTTCTTTTTCACCATAGCCCTCTAAGGGCTTCCAAATATCACTTTGCAAATTCCACAAGAACAGTCTTAGCAAACGGCTTCTTGAGGGGAAAGCTGTAACTCGGTGAGGTGAATTAACATAACACAAAACAGTGACTCAGAAAGCTTCTTTCCAGTTTTTATCTGAGGATTTTTTCTTTTTCACCATAGCCCTCTAAGGGCTTTCAAATATCACTTTGCAAACTCCACAAGAACAGTCTTAGTGAAAGCTTCTTGGGAAACTGTAACTCTGTGAGATGAATTCAGAGATCACAAAGAAGTTTCTCAGAAAGCTTCTTTCTCTTTTTTATCGGAGGACATTTCCTTGGCACTATAGTCTTTAAAAGGATCCGAAATATCAGTCCTCAAACTCCACAGAAATAAGCCTAGCAAACATCTCCATGAAATTCAGCTGTATCTCAGTTAGTGAAATTCACACATCACAAAGCAGTTGCTCAGGAATCTTCTTTCCAGTTTTTTTCTGAGGATATTTTCTTTTTCCTTATAGCCCTCTATGGGATTCCAAATATCACTGTGCAAATTCCACAAGAACAGTCTTAGCCAACGGCTTCTTGAGGGGAAAGCTGTAACTCGATGTGGTGAATTAACAAAACACAACATAGTGACTCAGTAAGCTTCTTTTTTTTTTAAATTTATTTATTATTATGTACTTTAAGTTGTAGGGTACATGTGCATAATGTGCAGGTTTGTTACATATGTATACTAGTGCCTTGTTGGTGTGCTGCACCCATCAACTCGTCATTTACATCAGGTATAACTCCCAATGCAATCCCTCCCCCCTCCCACCACCCCCCTCCCCATGATAGGCCCCCGTGTGTGATGTTCCCCTTCCCGAGTCCAAGTGATCTCATGGTTCAGTTCCCACCTATGAGTGAGAACATGCGGTGTTTGGTTTTCTGTTCTTGTGATAGTTTGCTAAGAATGATGGTTTCCAGCTGCATCCATGTCCCTACAAAGGACACAAACTCATCCTTTTTTATGGCTGCATAGTATTCCATGGTGTATATGTGCCACATTTTCTTAATCCAGTCTGTCACTGATGGACATTTGGGTTGATTCCAAGTCTTTGCTATTGTGAATAGTGCCGCAATAAACATACGTGTGCATGTGTCTTTATAGCAGCATAATTTATAATCCTTTGGGTATATACCCAGTAATGGGATGGCTGGGTCTTATGGTACATTTAGTTCTAGATCCTTGAGGAATCGCCATACTCTTATCCATAATGGTTGAACTAGTTTACAATCCCACCAACAGTGTAAAAGTGTTCCTATTTCTCCACATCCTCTCCAGCACCTGTTGTTTCCTGACTTTTTAATGATCGCCATTCTAACTGGTGTGAGATGGTATCTCATTGTGGTTTTGATTTGCATTTCTCTGATGGCCAGTGATGATGAGCATTTTTTCATGTGTCTGTTGGCTGTATGAATGTCTTCTTTTGAGAAATGTCTGATCTCACTAAACTAAAGAGCTTCTGCACAGCGAAAGAAACTACCATCAGAGTGAACAGGCAACCTACAGAATGGGAGAAAGTTTATGCAATCTACTCATCTGACAAAGGGCTAATATCCAGAACCTACAAAGAACTCAAACAAACTAACAAGAAAAAAACAAACAACCCCATCAAAAAGTGGGCAAAGGATATGAACAGACAATTCTGAAAAGTCAGCTTCTTTCCAGTTTATATCTGAGGACATTTTCTTTTTCACCATAGCCCTCCATGGGCTTCCAAATATCACTTTGCAAATTCCACAAGAACAGTCTTAGCAAAAGGCTTCTTGAGGGGAAATCTGTAACTCTGTGAGATGAATTCACAGATCACAAAGGAGTTTCTCAGAAAGCGTCTGTCTAATTTTTATTGGAGGATATTTCCTTCGGCCCTATAGTCTTCAAAGGGATCCGAAATATCAATTCTCACATTCCACAGAAATAAGGCTAGCAAACAGCTCCACGAAATACAGCTGTAACTCAGTGTGTGGAAGTCACACATCATAAAGCGGTTTCTCAGAAAGCTTCTTTACAGTTTTTATCAGAGGATATTTTCTTTTTCACCATAGTCCTCTATGGGGTTCCAAATATCACTTTGCAAATTCCACAAGAACTTTCTTAGCGAATGGCTTCTTGAGGGGAAAGCTGTAACTCTGTGAGATGAATTAAGAGAACACAAAGCAGTTTCTCAGAAAGCTTCTTTCCAGATTTAATCTGAGGATATTTTCTCTTTCCCATTAGCCCTCCATGGGCTTCCAAATGTCACTTTGCAAATTCCACAAGAACAGTCGTAGCAAAAGGCGTCCTGAGGGGAAAGCTGTACCTCTGTGAGATAAATTCACAGATCACGAAGTAGTTTCTCAGAGAGATTCTTTGTCATTTTTATCGGAGGATATTTCCTTTGGCCCAATAGTCTTCAAAGGGATCCGAAATATCAGTTCCCAGATTTCACAGAAATAAGGCTAGCAAAGAGCACCAAGAAATACAGCTGTAACTCAGTGAGTGAAAGCCACAAATCACAAAGCAGTTTCTCAGAAAGCTTCTTTCCAGTTTTTATCGGAGGATATTTTCTTTTTCACAATAGGCCTCTAAGGGCTTCAAATATCAATTTGCAATTTCCACAAGAACAGTCTTAGCGAACGGCTTCTTGAGGGGAAAGCTTTAACTCGGTGAGGTGAATTAACATAACACAAAAGAGTGACTCTGAAATCTTCTTTCCAGTTTTTATCTGAGGATTTTTTCTTTTTCACCATAGCCCTCTAAGGGCTTCCAAATATCACTTTGCAAACTCCACAAGAACAGTCTTAGCAAAAGGATTCTTGGGAAAACTGTAACTCTGTGAGATGAATTCACAGATCACAAAGAAGTTTCTCAGAAAGCTTCTTTCTCATTTTTATCGGTGGATATTTCCTTTTCCCCTATAGTCTTCAATGAGAACCTGAAATATCAGTTCTCAGATTCACAGAAATAAGGCTAGCAAACAGCTCCACGAAATCTGCTGTAACTTAGTGGGTGGATGTCACAGATCACAATGCAGTTTCTCAGAAAGCTTTTTTCTAGTTTTTATCTGAGGATATTTTATTTCTCACCAGAGCCCTCTATGTGCTTACAAATATCACTTTGCAAATTCCAAAAGAACAGTCTTAGCGAAAGGCTTCTGGAGGTGAGACCTGTAACTCTGTGAGATGAATTCAGAGATCACAAAGAAGTTTCTCAGAAAGCTTCTTTCTCTTTTTTATCGGAGGATATTTCCTTTGGCCCTATAGTCTTTAAAGGGATCCGAAATATCAGTTCTCAACCTCCACAGAAATAAGCCTAGCAAACAGCTCCACGAAATTCAGGTGTAACTCAGTGAGTGAAATTCACACATCACAAAGCAGTTGCTCAGGAAGCTTCTTTCCAGTTTTTTTCTGAAGATATTTTCTTTTTCATTATAGCCCTCTATGGGATTCCAAATATCACTGTGCAAATTCCACAAGAACAGTCTTAGCGAACGGCTTCTTCAGGGTAAAGCTGTAACTCTATGAGATGAATTAACAGAACACAAAGAAGTTTCTCAGAAAGATTCTTTCTCTTTGTTATCAGAGGACATTTCCTTTGGCCCTATAGTCTTCCAAGGGATCCGATATATCCGTTCTCAGATTCCACAGAAATAAGGGTAGCAAACAGCTCCATGAACTACAGCTGTAACTCAGTGAGTGGAAGTCACACATCATAAAGCAGTTTCTCAGAAAGCTTCTTTCCAGTTTTTATCTGAGGATATTTTCTTTTTCACCATCGCCCTCTATGGGCTTCCAAATATCACTTTGCAAATTCCACAAGAACTTTCTTAGCGAACAGCTTCTTGAGGGGAAAGCTGTAACTCTGTGGGATGAATTAATAGAACACAAAGTAGTTTCTCCGAAAGCTTCTTTCCAGGTTTAATCTGAGGATATTTTCTCTTTCACCTTAGCCTTCCATGGGCTTCCAAATATCACTTTGCAAATTCCACAAAAACAGTCTTAGCGAAAGGCTTCTGGAGGAGAAATCTAAAACTCTGTGAGATGAATTTACGGATCACAAAAAGGTTTCTCAGAAAGCTTGTTTGTCATTTTTATCTGAGTATATTTCCCTTGGTCCTAAAGTCCTCATAAGTATCTGAAATATCATTTCTCAGAAACACAGAAATAAGGCTACCAAACAGCTCCACGAAATACAGCTGTAACTCAGTGAGTGGAAGTCACACATTGCAAAGCAGTTTGTCAGAAAGCTTTTTTCCAGTTTTTATCTAAGGATAATTTTTTTCACCATTCCTCTCTATGGGCTTCCAAATATCACTTTGCAAATTCCACAAGAACAGTCTTAGTGAACGACTTTTTAAGGGGAAACCTGTAACTCTCTGAGATGAATTAGCAGAACACAAAACCGTTTCTCAGAAAGGTTATTTCAAGTTTTTTTTTATTTTTATTTTTTATTATTATTACACTTTAAGTTCTAGGGTACATGTGCATAACGTGCAGTTTTGTTACGTATGTATACTTGTGTCATGTTGCTGTGCTGCACCCATCAACTCGTCAGCACCCATCAACTCGTCATTTACATCAGGTATAACTCCCAATGGAATCCCTGCCCCCTCCCTCCTCCCCATGATAGGCCCCGGTGTGTGATGTTCCCCTTCTCGAGTCCAAGTGATCTCATGGTTCAGTTCCCACCTATGAGTGAGAATATGCAGTGTTTGGTTTTCTGTTCTTGTTATAGTTTGCTAAGAATTATGGTTCCAGCTGCATCCATGTCCCTAAAAAGGACAAAAAATCATCCTTTATTATACCTGCATAGTATTCCATGGTGTATATATGCCACATTTTCGTAATCCAGTCTGTCACTGATGGACATTTGGTTTGATTCCAAGTCTTTGCTATTGTGAATAGTGCCACAATAAACATACGTGTGCATGTGTCTTTCTAGCAGCATGATTTATAATCCTTTGGGTATATACCCAGTAATGGGATGGCTTGGTCATATGGTACTTCTAGTTCTAGATCCTTGAGGAATCGCCATACTGTTTTCCATAATGGTTGAACTAGTTGACAATCCCACCAACAGTGTAAAAGTGTTCCTATTTCTCCACATCCTCTCCAGCACCTGTTGTTTCCTGACTTTTGAATGATCGCCATTCTAACTGGTGTGAGATGGTATCTCATTGTGGTTTTGATTTGCATTTCTCTGATGGCCAGTGATGATGAGCATTTTTTCATGTGTCTGTTGGCTGTATGAATGTCTTCTTTTGAGAAATGTCTGTTCATATCCTTTGCCCACTTTTTGATGGGGTTGTTTGTTTTTTTCTTGTTAATTTGTTTGAGTTCTTTGTAGATTCTGGATATTAGCCCTTTGTCAGATGAGTAGATTGCAAAAAATTTCTCCCATTCTGTAGGTTGCCTGTTCACTCTGATGGGAGTTTCTTTTGCTGTTTAGAAGCTCTTTAGTTTAATTAGATCCCTTTTGTCAATTTTGGCTTTTGCTGCCGTTGCTTTTGGTGTTTTAGACATGAAGTCTTTGCCCATGCCTATGTCCTGAATGGTACTACCTAGGTTTTCCTCTAGGGTTTTTATGGTATTAGGTCTAACATTTAGGTCTCTAATCCATCTTGAGTTAATTTTCGTATAAGGAGTAAGGAAACGATCCAGTTTCTGCTTTCTACTTATGGCTAGCCAATTTTCCCAGCACCATTTATTAAATAGGGAGTCCTTTCCCCATTCTTGTTTCTCTCAGGTTTGTCAAAGATCAGATGGCTGTAGATATGTGGTATTATTTCTGAGGACTCTGTTCTGTTCCATTGGTCTATATCTCTGTTTTGGTAGCAGTACCATGCTGTTTTGGTTACTGTAGCCTTGTAGTATAGTTTGAAGTCAGGTAGCGTGATGCCTTCAGCTTTGTTCTTTTGACTTAGGATTGTCTTGGAGATGCGGGCTCTT
>NW_020257893.1:0-6114 GCF_003255815.1 Theropithecus gelada
ACAGGTTATGCAAGCAGCCCTTTTTTTTTTTTTTTTTTTTTTTTTTTTGAGATGGACTCTTGCTCTGTTGCCCGGGCTGGAGTGCACTGGTGTGATCTTGGCTCACTGCAACCTCCGCCTCCCGGGTTCAAGCAATTCTCTGCCTCAGCCTCCCAAGTAGCTGGGATTACAGGCGCCCGCCACCACACCCAGCTAATTTTTGTATTTTTAGTAGAGACGGAGTTTCACCATTCACCATCCTGGCCAGGCTGGTCTTGAACTCCTAACCTCGTGATCCACCCGCCTCAGCCTCCCAAGGTGCTGGGATTACAGGCATGAGCCACCGCGCCCAGCCAAGCCCATTTATTATAAATAACCAGGGCTAGAGTATTAACCATGGGAATAAGTGACTGAGGTGGACTGGAAAACAAGATGATTGGAAATGAGTGGACAAGAAACTGAGGTCCAGCCTATTCGATGAATTGTCTCCATGCATCATGGAATAGCCCAGACTGATGACAGTAGGAATGGTGTAAACCCAGAGAATGAATCAGGCTTCTAAATTTTCAGGAAATGTGGGGAAAGTGACCCAGGAGATCAGCAGATTATTACAATATCCTGATAGCATGCACTTAAAAGGAGCTGAGTTTTTAGGGGATGAGCAACAGTTTGAAGTAGGCAAAGAGCAACATTACTCTGAATGCTGAGTTACAAGTGAAATGCTGAACCTACCCTTTAGTACTTTCAGAGAAGTGAGATCCACTAACTTGAAGGATCAGGAAGGGGATCATGGTAAAAGTGGCATTTATATGGACTTTGAAAGATGAAAAGAATTTTGTGAGAAATAGATTTGGAAAGATAATTCCAGGCAGAGAGAATGCTATTACCAAAGAAGGAGCTGACACTGCTCCGCCCACGCCTGGTGCTTCTGCAAATCCTCCTCCAGAGCCCGTTGCTATGGTGCTAATAGCATCCTTGGTATTACCAGAGCTGGTTAGCAGTTGGCCACCAGGTGGCAGTGCATATCTTTGCGCCATCCCTCCCAGTACTGCCCCTGGAGAAAAACTGGAAGTGAGAATTAGCATAGGTACAGCTGAGGTGGCTTGTGGACTGTGTATTTAGTTAGGCCTGAAGAAACAAAGCCCTTGGAGAAGAAGATAAATGTGGGAACATTTAGGGAGAAGATCAGGGAGAAGATAAAAGGAAAGGAAATTGCCTCAGGGCGAGAGTATAATGAGGTCTAAAAGGTAGTGGAGGGCTCTTGGAGGGAGAGCCATGTCCTCCTGGCCATTCCTTGAGGAACTAGTTGGTCAGGATAGCCACGCTGCCCTAGGCTTTACAAAACTCCGGAAATACACTCTTGGATCCAGAGGTGACAATTCATTGAATGAGGATTACCCCAACCAGCCACAGCGTGAAATCCTTGGAGAAGGTGTGTGCTGACTTGATCAGAGGCACAAAGGGAAAGAATCCCAGCTTGAAGGACCAGTTTGAATGTCAAGACTCCAAGAATCACTGCAAGAAAAACGCCTTGTGGTGAAGATTCTAGGATTTAGGATCATTTCCAGATGAGAATCCACAAATGACTCACACAGTCTTTCTGAGGTTGTTAAACAGATTGCTTCCATCAGTACTGAGTCAGGATTTCAGGCTGCTCACCACTGCACTCACTTGTCAACTATTTTCATAAACCGTAGTTGTTTAAAGAAAGAAGCAGCCTGCCGGGCGCGGTGGCTCAAGCCTGTAATCCCAGCACTTTGGGAGGCCGAGACGGGCGGATCACGAGGTCAGGAGATCGAGACCATCCTGGCTAACACGGTGAAACCCCGTCTCTACTAAAAAATACAAAAAACTAGCTGGGCGAGGTGGTGGGCGCCTGTAGTCCCAGCTACTCCGGAGGCTGAGGCAGGAGAATGGCGTGAACCCGGGAGGCGGAGCTTGCAGTGAGCTGAGATCCGGCCACCGCACTCCAGCCTGGGTGACAGAGCGAGACTGGAGTCTCAAAAAAAAAAAAAAAAAAAAAAGAAAGAAAGAAGCAGCCAAAAGGAACAACCAAAGAGAGAGGGGAGATGTGCAGATTGGCAGTGCAAGGTGAGGAATAGGCACCAGACCAACATTGAAAAGAGTTTGGAGCAATGGTCTTCTTCTTCTTCTTTTGGTTTGTTTACTCACATAATAATTTAAAAAAAAAAAAGCCAAAAAAAAAAAGAAAAGAAAACTAAACTATGTATTTCCTCTATAGTGGTTTTTGTTTTTGTTTTTGTTTTTTTGGATGAAATCTCACTCTGTCTCCCAAGCTAGAGTGCACTGGCGCAATCGCGGCTCACTGCAACCTCTGCCTTCTGGGTTCAAGCGATTCCCTCTACATGTTTTTAAGTGAAATCTAAGAAAATGTTTTATGTTGAAGTAGCTTCCAGGGATTAATTTCTGCTGTCTAGTATTTGGTATACATGCTTTCAGGACCATTGCTAGTTTTTCCAGTGCCTTTATGCAAATTAGGCAAAGGTGCCCTTCTGGGAAAAAGCAGGTTTTCTAGGAATGGTACCCATGTGTAAAGAAAAATGTGCTCCTTCCTCTAGATGAGGAGGAGAGCCTGGCCAGTGGATTGCAGGCTGTATTTTAGCCTCCACATATCCCACAAAACTGCACAACTAAGTTTCAGCCCTTCACTTGTCCCCAAAACTGTACAAACCACACACAAAAACTTTGTAGATTTTTTTTTTTTTTTTTTTTTTTTTGAGACGGAGTCTCGCTCTGTCACCCAGGCTGGAGTGCAGTGGCCGGATCTCAGCTCACTGCAAGCTCCGCCTCCCGGGTTCACGCCATTCTCCTGCCTCAGCCTCCGGAGTAGCTGGGACTACAGGCGCCTGCCACCTCGCCCGGCTAAGTTTTTTTTTGTATTTTTTAGTAGAGACGGGGTTTCACTGTGTTAGCCAGGATAGTCTCGATCTCCTGACCTCGTGATCCGCCCGTCTCGGCCTCCCAAAGTGCTGGGATTACAGGCTTGAGCCACCGCGCCCGGCCAACTTTGTAGATTTTAACTTAAAAAAAAAAAAGAAAAACCTTGGAATACAGACATAGATCATTCAGTTTATGGAAATATAAACTACATGACAAAGCTACTGTTTGTGGGCAAACCCGTGAACCAAATCTTTTGGCTTTGGAAGCAAAAAGCCTGACTTCCTTTTTCATTTCCAATAAAAATGTTAATATATGTCCCTATATCAATTATCTTCTTAATTGTTTTTACTTATTTATTTATTTATTTTTGAGACAGAGTTTCTCTCTTGTTGCCCAGGCAGGAGTGCAATGGCGCAATCTCAGTTCACCGCACCCTCCGCCTCCTGGATTCAAGGGATTCTCCTGTCTCAGCTTCCCGAGTAGGTGCCACCACGCCAGGCTACTTTTGGTATTTTTAGTATAGATGGGGTTTTGACATGTTGGCCAGGCTGGTCTGGAACCCCTGACCTCAGGTGATCCGCCCACTTCAGCCTCCCAAAGTGCTGGGATTACAGGCGTGGGCCACTGCACCATTCTAAAACAATAAACTTTATCCAGTACTACTTCAAGTGTGGTGGTTATCTACAGATGAACGACATCAGCATCTTCAGGGAGGCTGTTAGACATGCAAATTCTCAGCTGCATCCCAGACCTGCTGAGTCAGAATCTCAGCAGAATGAGATCAGGAAATCTGCATTAACAAGACTTTGAAGTGACCCTTAATGACTGCTAAAATTTTAGAAGCATCAATTGGTAAGCAAACCCTAAGCAAAGTTCCAGAGTATAAGGTGCTGCTCCATTTAATAATTTCCATCGATGCTGTCACAGTGCTCTTCCTCAGCAGTTATGCACTCTTAAATTGTTCCTCTTGCACCCTAGTAAAAGTTTAAGATAGGTTAGAGATAGTTTTTCTTTTCTTTCTTTTTTTTTTTTTTTTAGATGGAATCTCGCTCAGTTGCCGAGGGGGGTGTGCAGTGGCGCAATCTTGGCTCACTGCAAGCTCCGCCTCCCGGGTTCCCGCCATTCTCCTGTATCAGCCTCCAAGTAGCTGGGACTACAGGTGTCCGCCACCAAGCCTGGCTAATTTTTGTATTTTTAGTAGAGACGGGGTTTCACCCTGTTAGCCAGGATGGTCTCGATCTCCTGACCCCGTGATCCGCCCACCTCGGCCTCCCAAAGTGCTGGGATTACAGGCGTGAGCCACCGCGCCTGGCTGCACTTTATCTAATTTAATCCTCCTAACAGCCTATTGGGTGGAACAGAACTTTAGCAACCTCTGTTTAAGATTGTTGGATAAAATAGTGTTTTGTTTGTTTGCTTTTTAGTATAGATATGTCTCAAACATTATATGGGACATGTTTATGCTTTAAAAAGTATTCATCTTTGATCTGAAATTCAAATTTAACTGGACATCCTGTTTGTTTGCTTGTTTGTGCTAAATCTGGCAACCTTACGTATTTTTTTATCCATCATATTAAGAAGAAATTACTTTCCTTCAAAACACATCGCACAACTTTAATTTTCTAGCTAATATTATTTTGTCTTGCTACTGATGTTCAGATTGTCAGAGAAACCAAAAGGAACCAATGTTTTGGATAGTTTTCTTGTTGCTGTTTTTGAGACAGAGTTTTGCTCTGTTGCCCAGGCTGGGTTCAGTGGCCCGATCTTGGCTCAGTGCAACCTCCGCCTCCCAGATTCAAGGCATTCTCCTGCCTCACCCTCCTGAGTAGCTGGGACTACAGGCACGTGCCACCACACCCAGCTAATTTTTGTATTTTTTTAAGTAGAGACAGGGTTTCACAATGTTGGCCAGGATGGTCTCAATCTCTTGACCTCGTGATCTGCCTGCCTTGGCCTCCCAAAGTGCTAGGATTACAGGCGCGAGCCACTGCGCCCAGCCCCAATAGCTTTCACAGAAATCTACTGAAGGAACTATGGGATAAATAGCAGAAGTTTAACTTCTACTATTCCCAAATGTATCTATGAGTCTCAAATCCTCAATCCTAATTTTAATTAAGAATTGTTTACAAAAAAAAAAAAATAATTGCTTAGGTCTCTTTACAAATGAACCTTGTGAACAGACATGTTAGTGATATCTTACAATGAGAATTGTATAATTTTAGAACTAGGTATAGAACTAGAAAGAAGCTTGCAGATCACTACTGTCTGTTCCCAGAACCTAACCCTGAAACTTAAGCATGAACTGGTGTCTCCAGGCACTAGAGGACTTTGTAGACAGGGATTCTTGTACCTATTGCCTGGGGGTTGTCAACTTGCTTCAATTTTCCCCTTGTCTTGCCTATGCTCCCTTCCAGACACCTCTTCTGTTTTTCTTAGGCTTTAAATCTTATCTGTGGCTCCAAAGTGGCTGCAATAAAAGCCAAACAGGAGAAGGAGAGTGATATGGATCAATTAGAGATGAATATAAACATGCCCCCAACTTGGGGAAATCCCCTTGGTGAAAACTGTGAAAGGCCTGAGGAACAATAGTTCATTCCAACATGGCAGAGAGAGGGAAAGGTGAGACAGGCTTCTTGCAGAGGATGGACATAAAGTTATTCATAGTTATTCCAAAACCAGTAGGATTCAAGGTCAAAAATGCTAAAGAAGAAGGAGCAAATGCCAAGTTGTCAGCACTTGATCTTGCAGTGAATGCATACCCTTGCCTCTGTTGTGAAGAAAGAAACTTAGACTAGCTGAAATATTTTTTAGAAGACTTGCTCCTATGAC
The DNA here is from genome assembly GCF_003255815.1 of Theropithecus gelada. Classification (NCBI taxonomy): domain Eukaryota; kingdom Metazoa; phylum Chordata; class Mammalia; order Primates; family Cercopithecidae; genus Theropithecus; species Theropithecus gelada. The sequence goes on from NW_020257893.1 coordinate 5,710, forward strand.
GAGGGCAACCAGGCTTCAGAAAGTCTCTTCTCTACAAGCAGATAGCATGTATCTAGAAATGCAACAATGGCTTTAAGACATAAGAATGTGGTATCTCGCCGGGCGCGGTTTCTCAAGCCTGTAATCCCAGCACTTTGGGAGGCCGAGACGGGTGGATCACAAGGTCAGGAGATCGAGACCATCCTGGCTAACACGGTGAAACCCCATCTCTACTAAAAAAATACAAAAAACTAGCCGGGCAAGGCGGCGGGCGCCTGTAGTCCCAGCTACTCCAGAGGCTGAAGCAGGAGAATGGCATAAACCCAGGAGGCGGAGCTTGCAGTGAGCTGAGATCTGGTCACTGCATTCCAGCCTGGGTGACAGAGCCAGACTCCATCTCAAAAAAAAAAAAAAAAAAAAAAAACA